>NW_027144460.1:0-37055 GCF_026170545.1 Melanerpes formicivorus | reverse complement strand
TCCAGAAGTTAGATCAGATGGCAAATTGGATTTGGTGCTAGGTCTTTCCCTTTAGGTTTTACCCCAACAATGTTTTCATTAGTTTCGCTCACTCTCGAAATCAAGCATTTTACAGCAGGTTGGAGCAGCCTGTATCTCAGCACAGGAATAAGGTAGGGAAGAATTCTAAGGATCATTGTGACTGCCTCCAGAAGTTAGATCAGATGGCAAATTGGATTTGGTGCTAGGTCTTTCCCTTTAGGTTTTACCCCAACAATGTTTTCATTAGTTTCGCTCACTCTCGAAATCAAGCATTTTACAGCAGGTTGGAGCAGCCTGTATCTCAGCACAGGAATAAGGTAGGGAAGAATTCTAAGGATCATTTTGACTGCCTCCAGAAGATAGATCAGATGGCAAATTGGATTTGGTGCTAGGTCTTTCCCTTTAGGTTTTACCCCAACAATGTTTTCATTAGTTTCGCTCACTCTCGAAATCAAGCATTTTACAGCAGGTTGGAGCAGCCTGTATCTCAGCACAGGAATAAGGTAGGGAAGAATTCTAAGGCTCATTTTGACTGCCTCCAGAAGTTAGATCAGATGGCAAATTGGATTTGGTGCTAGGTCTTTCCCTTTAGGTTTTACCCCAACAATGTTTTCATTAGTTTCGCTCACTCTCGAAATCAAGCATTTTACAGCAGGTTGGAGCAGCCTGTATCTCAGCACAGGAATAAGGTAGGGAAGAATTCTAAGGCTCATTTTGACTGCCTCCAGAAGTTAGATCAGATGGCAAATTGGATTTGGTGCTAGGTCTTTCCCTTTAGGTTTTACCCCAACAATGTTTTCATTAGTTTCGCTCACTCTCGAAATCAAGCATTTTACAGCAGGTTGGAGCAGCCTGTATCTCAGCACAGGAATAAGGTAGGGAAGAATTCTAAGGCTCATTTTGACTGCCTCCAGAAGTTAGATCAGATGGCAAATTGGATTTGGTGCTAGGTCTTTCCCTTTAGGTTTTACCCCAACAATGTTTTCATTAGTTTCGCTCACTCTCGAAATCAAGCATTTTACAGCAGGTTGGAGCAGCCTGTATCTCAGCACAGGAATAAGGTAGGGAAGAATTCTAAGGCTCATTTTGACTGCCTCCAGAAGTTAGATCAGATGGCAAATTGGATTTGGTGCTAGGTCTTTCCCTTTAGGTTTTACCCCAACAATGTTTTCATTAGTTTCGCTCACTCTCGAAATCAAGCATTTTACAGCAGGTTGGAGCAGCCTGTATCTCAGCACAGGAATAAGGTAGGGAAGAATTCTAAGGCTCATTTTGACTGCCTCCAGAAGTTAGATCAGATGGCAAATTGGATTTGGTGCTAGGTCTTTCCCTGTAGGTTTTACCCCAACAATGTTTTCATTAGTTTCGCTCACTCTCGAAATCAAGCATTTTACAGCAGGTTGGAGCAGCCTGTATCTCAGCACAGGAATAAGGTAGGGAAGAATTCTAAGGCTCATTTTGACTGCCTCCAGAAGTTAGATCAGATGGCAAATTGGATTTGGTGCTAGGTCTTTCCCTTTAGGTTTTACCCCAACAATGTTTTCATTAGCTTCGCTCACTCTCGAAATCAAGCATTTTACAGCAGGTTGGAGCAGCCTGTATCTCAGCACAGGAATAAGGTAGGGAAGAATTCTAAGGATCATTTTGACTGCCTCCAGAAGTTAGATCAGATGGCAAATTGGATTTGGTGCTAGGTCTTTCCCTTTAGGTTTTACCCCAACAATGTTTTCATTAGCTTCGCTCACTCTCGAAATCAAGCATTTTACAGCAGGTTGGAGCAGCCTGTATCTCAGCACAGGAATAAGGTAGGGAAGAATTCTAAGGATCATTTTGACTGCCTCCAGAAGTTAGATCAGATGGCAAATTGGATTTGGTGCTAGGTCTTTCCCTTTAGGTTTTACCCCAACAATGTTTTCATTAGTTTCGCTCACTCTCGAAATCAAGCATTTTACAGCAGGTTGGAGCAGCCTGTATCTCAGCACAGGAATAAGGTAGGGAAGAATTCTAAGGCTCATTTTGACTGCCTCCAGAAGTTAGATCAGATGGCAAATTGGATTTGGTGCTAGGTCTTTCCCTTTAGGTTTTACCCCAACAATGTTTTCATTAGTTTCGCTCACTCTCGAAATCAAGCATTTTACAGCAGGTTGGAGCAGCCTGTATCTCAGCACAGGAATAAGGTAGGGAAGAATTCTAAGGATCATTGTGACTGCCTCCAGAAGTTAGATCAGATGGCAAATTGGATTTGGTGCTAGGTCTTTCCCTTTAGGTTTTACCCCAACAATGTTTTCATTAGTTTCGCTCACTCTCGAAATCAAGCATTTTACAGCAGGTTGGAGCAGCCTGTATCTCAGCACAGGAATAAGGTAGGGAAGAATTCTAAGGATCATTTTGACTGCCTCCAGAAGATAGATCAGATGGCAAATTGGATTTGGTGCTAGGTCTTTCCCTTTAGGTTTTACCCCAACAATGTTTTCATTAGTTTCGCTCACTCTCGAAATCAAGCATTTTACAGCAGGTTGGAGCAGCCTGTATCTCAGCACAGGAATAAGGTAGGGAAGAATTCTAAGGCTCATTTTGACTGCCTCCAGAAGTTAGATCAGATGGCAAATTGGATTTGGTGCTAGGTCTTTCCCTTTAGGTTTTACCCCAACAATGTTTTCATTAGTTTCGCTCACTCTCGAAATCAAGCATTTTACAGCAGGTTGGAGCAGCCTGTATCTCAGCACAGGAATAAGGTAGGGAAGAATTCTAAGGCTCATTTTGACTGCCTCCAGAAGTTAGATCAGATGGCAAATTGGATTTGGTGCTAGGTCTTTCCCTTTAGGTTTTACCCCAACAATGTTTTCATTAGTTTCGCTCACTCTCGAAATCAAGCATTTTACAGCAGGTTGGAGCAGCCTGTATCTCAGCACAGGAATAAGGTAGGGAAGAATTCTAAGGCTCATTTTGACTGCCTCCAGAAGTTAGATCAGATGGCAAATTGGATTTGGTGCTAGGTCTTTCCCTTTAGGTTTTACCCCAACAATGTTTTCATTAGTTTCGCTCACTCTCGAAATCAAGCATTTTACAGCAGGTTGGAGCAGCCTGTATCTCAGCACAGGAATAAGGTAGGGAAGAATTCTAAGGCTCATTTTGACTGCCTCCAGAAGTTAGATCAGATGGCAAATTGGATTTGGTGCTAGGTCTTTCCCTTTAGGTTTTACCCCAACAATGTTTTCATTAGTTTCGCTCACTCTCGAAATCAAGCATTTTACAGCAGGTTGGAGCAGCCTGTATCTCAGCACAGGAATAAGGTAGGGAAGAATTCTAAGGCTCATTTTGACTGCCTCCAGAAGTTAGATCAGATGGCAAATTGGATTTGGTGCTAGGTCTTTCCCTGTAGGTTTTACCCCAACAATGTTTTCATTAGTTTCGCTCACTCTCGAAATCAAGCATTTTACAGCAGGTTGGAGCAGCCTGTATCTCAGCACAGGAATAAGGTAGGGAAGAATTCTAAGGCTCATTTTGACTGCCTCCAGAAGTTAGATCAGATGGCAAATTGGATTTGGTGCTAGGTCTTTCCCTTTAGGTTTTACCCCAACAATGTTTTCATTAGTTTCGCTCACTCTCGAAATCAAGCATTTTACAGCAGGTTGGAGCAGCCTGTATCTCAGCACAGGAATAAGGTAGGGAAGAATTCTAAGGCTCATTTTGACTGCCTCCAGAAGTTAGATCAGATGGCAAATTGGATTTGGTGCTAGGTCTTTCCCTTTAGGTTTTACCCCAACAATGTTTTCATTAGTTTCGCTCACTCTCGAAATCAAGCATTTTACAGCAGGTTGGAGCAGCCTGTATCTCAGCACAGGAATAAGGTAGGGAAGAATTCTAAGGCTCATTTTGACTGCCTCCAGAAGTTAGATCAGATGGCAAATTGGATTTGGTGCTAGGTCTTTCCCTTTAGGTTTTACCCCAACAATGTTTTCATTAGTTTCGCTCACTCTCGAAATCAAGCATTTTACAGCAGGTTGGAGCAGCCTGTATCTCAGCACAGGAATAAGGTAGGGAAGAATTCTAAGGCTCATTTTGACTGCCTCCAGAAGTTAGATCAGATGGCAAATTGGATTTGGTGCTAGGTCTTTCCCTTTAGGTTTTACCCCAACAATGTTTTCATTAGTTTCGCTCACTCTCGAAATCAAGCATTTTACAGCAGGTTGGAGCAGCCTGTATCTCAGCACAGGAATAAGGTAGGGAAGAATTCTAAGGATCATTTTGACTGCCTCCAGAAGTTAGATCAGATGGCAAATTGGATTTGGTGCTAGGTCTTTCCCTTTAGGTTTTACCCCAACAATGTTTTCATTAGTTTCGCTCACTCTCGAAATCAAGCATTTTACAGCAGGTTGGAGCAGCCTGTATCTCAGCACAGGAATAAGGTAGGGAAGAATTCTAAGGATCATTTTGACTGCCTCCAGAAGTTAGATCAGATGGCAAATTGGATTTGGTGCTAGGTCTTTCCCTTTAGGTTTTACCCCAACAATGTTTTCATTAGTTTCGCTCACTCTCGAAATCAAGCATTTTACAGCAGGTTGGAGCAGCCTGTATCTCAGCACAGGAATAAGGTAGGGAAGAATTCTAAGGCTCATTTTGACTGCCTCCAGAAGTTAGATCAGATGGCAAATTGGATTTGGTGCTAGGTCTTTCCCTTTAGGTTTTACCCCAACAATGTTTTCATTAGTTTCGCTCACTCTCGAAATCAAGCATTTTACAGCAGGTTGGAGCAGCCTGTATCTCAGCACAGGAATAAGGTAGGGAAGAATTCTAAGGATCATTTTGACTGCCTCCAGAAGTTAGATCAGATGGCAAATTGGATTTGGTGCTAGGTCTTTCCCTGTAGGTTTTACCCCAACAATGTTTTCATTAGTTTCGCTCACTCTCGAAATCAAGCATTTTACAGCAGGTTGGAGCAGCCTGTATCTCAGCACAGGAATAAGGTAGGGAAGAATTCTAAGGCTCATTTTGACTGCCTCCAGAAGTTAGATCAGATGGCAAATTGGATTTGGTGCTAGGTCTTTCCCTTTAGGTTTTACCCCAACAATGTTTTCATTAGTTTCGCTCACTCTCGAAATCAAGCATTTTACAGCAGGTTGGAGCAGCCTGTATCTCAGCACAGGAATAAGGTAGGGAAGAATTCTAAGGATCATTTTGACTGCCTCCAGAAGTTAGATCAGATGGCAAATTGGATTTGGTGCTAGGTCTTTCCCTTTAGGTTTTACCCCAACAATGTTTTCATTAGCTTCGCTCACTCTCGAAATCAAGCATTTTACAGCAGGTTGGAGCAGCCTGTATCTCAGCACAGGAATAAGGTAGGGAAGAATTCTAAGGATCATTTTGACTGCCTCCAGAAGTTAGATCAGATGGCAAATTGGATTTGTGTGCTAGGTCTTTCCCTTTAGGTTTTACCCCAACAATGTTTTCATTAGTTTCGCTCACTCTCGAAATCAAGCATTTTACAGCAGGTTGGAGCAGCCTGTATCTCAGCACAGGAATAAGGTAGGGAAGAATTCTAAGGCTCATTTTGACTGCCTCCAGAAGTTAGATCAGATGGCAAATTGGATTTGGTGCTAGGTCTTTCCCTTTAGGTTTTACCCCCAACAATGTTTTCATTAGTTTCGCTCACTCTCGAAATCAAGCATTTTTACAGCAGGTTGGAGCAGCCTGTATCTCAGCACAGGAATAAGGTAGGGAAGAATTCTAAGGATCATTGTGACTGCCTCCAGAAGTTAGATCAGATGGCAAATTGGATTTGGTGCTAGGTCTTTCCCTTTAGGTTTTACCCCAACAATGTTTTCATTAGTTTCGCTCACTCTCGAAATCAAGCATTTTACAGCAGGTTGGAGCAGCCTGTATCTCAGCACAGGAATAAGGTAGGGAAGAATTCTAAGGATCATTTTGACTGCCTCCAGAAGATAGATCAGATGGCAAATTGGATTTGGTGCTAGGTCTTTCCCTTTAGGTTTTACCCCAACAATGTTTTCATTAGTTTCGCTCACTCTCGAAATCAAGCATTTTACAGCAGGTTGGAGCAGCCTGTATCTCAGCACAGGAATAAGGTAGGGAAGAATTCTAAGGATCATTTTGACTGCCTCCAGAAGTTAGATCAGATGGCAAATTGGATTTGGTGCTAGGTCTTTCCCTTTAGGTTTTACCCCAACAATGTTTTCATTAGTTTCGCTCACTCTCGAAATCAAGCATTTTACAGCAGGTTGGAGCAGCCTGTATCTCAGCACAGGAATAAGGTAGGGAAGAATTCAAATGCTCATTTTGACTGCCTCCAGAAGTTAGATCAGATGGCAAATTGGATTTGGTGCTAGGTCTTTCCCTTTAGGTTTTACCCCAACAATGTTTTCATTAGTTTCGCTCACTCTCGAAATCAAGCATTTTACAGCAGGTTGGAGCAGCCTGTATCTCAGCACAGGAATAAGGTAGGGAAGAATTCTAAGGCTCATTTTGACTGCCTCCAGAAGTTAGATCAGATGGCAAATTGGATTTGGTGCTAGGTCTTTCCCTTTAGGTTTTACCCCAACAATGTTTTCATTAGTTTCGCTCACTCTCGAAATCAAGCATTTTACAGCAGGTTGGAGCAGCCTGTATCTCAGCACAGGAATAAGGTAGGGAAGAATTCTAAGGCTCATTTTGACTGCCTCCAGAAGTTAGATCAGATGGCAAATTGGATTTGGTGCTAGGTCTTTCCCTTTAGGTTTTACCCCAACAATGTTTTCATTAGTTTCGCTCACTCTCGAAATCAAGCATTTTACAGCAGGTTGGAGCAGCCTGTATCTCAGCACAGGAATAAGGTAGGGAAGAATTCTAAGGCTCATTTTGACTGCCTCCAGAAGTTAGATCAGATGGCAAATTGGATTTGGTGCTAGGTCTTTCCCTTTAGGTTTTACCCCAACAATGTTTTCATTAGTTTCGCTCACTCTCGAAATCAAGCATTTTACAGCAGGTTGGAGCAGCCTGTATCTCAGCACAGGAATAAGGTAGGGAAGAATTCTAAGGATCATTTTGACTGCCTCCAGAAGTTAGATCAGATGGCAAATTGGATTTGGTGCTAGGTCTTTCCCTTTAGGTTTTACCCCAACAATGTTTTCATTAGTTTCGCTCACTCTTGAAATCAAGCATTTTACAGCAGGTTGGAGCAGCCTGTATCTCAGCACAGGAATAAGGTAGGGAAGAATTCTAAGGCTCATTTTGACTGCCTCCAGAAGTTAGATCAGATGGCAAATTGGATTTGGTGCTAGGTCTTTCCCTTTAGGTTTTACCCCAACAATGTTTTCATTAGTTTCGCTCACTCTCGAAATCAAGCATTTTACAGCAGGTTGGAGCAGCCTGTATCTCAGCACAGGAATAAGGTAGGGAAGAATTCTAAGGCTCATTTTGACTGCCTCCAGAAGTTAGATCAGATGGCAAATTGGATTTGGTGCTAGGTCTTTCCCTGTAGGTTTTACCCCAACAATGTTTTTCATTAGTTTCGCTCACTCTCGAAATCAAGCATTTTACAGCAGGTTGGAGCAGCCTGTATCTCAGCACAGGAATAAGGTAGGGAAGAATTCTAAGGCTCATTTTGACTGCCTCCAGAAGTTAGATCAGATGGCAAATTGGATTTGGTGCTAGGTCTTTCCCTTTAGGTTTTACCCCAACAATGTTTTCATTAGTTTCGCTCACTCTCGAAATCAAGCATTTTACAGCAGGTTGGAGCAGCCTGTATCTCAGCACAGGAATAAGGTAGGGAAGAATTCTAAGGATCATTTTGACTGCCTCCAGAAGTTAGATCAGATGGCAAATTGGATTTGGTGCTAGGTCTTTCCCTGTAGGTTTTACCCCTACAATGTTTTCATTAGTTTCGCTCACTCTCGAAATCAAGCATTTTACAGCAGGTTGGAGCAGCCTGTATCTCAGCACAGGAATAAGGTAGGGAAGAATTCTAAGGCTCATTTTGACTGCCTCCAGAAGTTAGATCAGATGGCAAATTGGATTTGGTGCTAGGTCTTTCCCTGTAGGTTTTACCACAACAATGTTTTCATTAGTTTCGCTCACTCTCGAAATCAAGCATTTTACAGCAGGTTGGAGTAGCCTGTATCTCAGCACAGGAATAAGGTAGGGAAGAATTCTAAGGCTCATTTTGACTGCCTCCAGAAGTTAGATCAGATGGCAAATTGGATTTGGTGCTAGGTCTTTCCCTTTAGGTTTTACCCCAACAATGTTTTCATTAGTTTCGCTCACTCTCGAAATCAAGCATTTTACAGCAGGTTGGAGCAGCCTGTATCTCAGCACAGGAATAAGGTAGGGAAGAATTCTAAGGCTCATTTTGACTGCCTCCAGAAGTTAGATCAGATGGCAAATTGGATTTGGTGCTAGGTCTTTCCCTTTAGGTTTTACCCCAACAATGTTTTCATTAGTTTCGCTCACTCTCGAAATCAAGCATTTTACAGCAGGTTGGAGCAGCCTGTATCTCAGCACAGGAATAAGGTAGGGAAGAATTCTAAGGATCATTTTGACTGCCTCCAGAAGTTAGATCAGATGGCAAATTGGATTTGGTGCTAGGTCTTTCCCTTTAGGTTTTACCCCAACAATGTTTTCATTAGTTTTCGCTCACTCTCGAAATCAAGCATTTTACAGCAGGTTGGAGCAGCCTGTATCTCAGCACAGGAATAAGGTAGGGAAGAATTCTAAGGATCATTTTGACTGCCTCCAGAAGTTAGATCAGATGGCAAATTGGATTTGGTGCTAGGTCTTTCCCTTTAGGTTTTACCCCAACAATGTTTTCATTAGTTTCGCTCACTCTCGAAATCAAGCATTTTACAGCAGGTTGGAGCAGCCTGTATCTCAGCACAGGAATAAGGTAGGGAAGAATTCTAAGGATCATTTTGACTGCCTCCAGAAGTTAGATCAGATGGCAAATTGGATTTGCTGCTAGGTCTTTCCCTTTAGGTTTTACCCCAACAATGTTTTCATTAGTTTCGCTCACTCTCGAAATCAAGCATTTTACAGCAGGTTGGAGCAGCCTGTATCTCAGCACAGGAATAAGGTAGGGAAGAATTCTAAGGATCATTTTGACTGCCTCCAGAAGTTAGATCAGATGGCAAATTGGATTTGGTGCTAGGTCTTTCCCTTTAGGTTTTACCCCAACAATGTTTTCATTAGTTTCGCTCACTCTCGAAATCAAGCATTTTACAGCAGGTTGGAGCAGCCTGTATCTCAGCACAGGAATAAGGTAGGGAAGAATTCTAAGGCTCATTTTGACTGCCTCCAGAAGTTAGATCAGATGGCAAATTGGATTTGGTGCTAGGTCTTTCCCTTTAGGTTTTACCCCAACAATGTTTTCATTAGTTTCGCTCACTCTCGAAATCAAGCATTTTACAGCAGGTTGGAGCAGCCTGTATCTCAGCACAGGAATAAGGTAGGGAAGAATTCTAAGGATCATTTTGACTGCCTCCAGAAGTTAGATCAGATGGCAAATTGGATTTGCTGCTAGGTCTTTCCCTTTAGGTTTTACCCCAACAATGTTTTCATTAGTTTCGCTCACTCTCGAAATCAAGCATTTTACAGCAGGTTGGAGCAGCCTGTATCTCAGCACAGGAATAAGGTAGGGAAGAATTCGAAGGATCATTTTGACTGCCTCCAGAAGTTAGATCAGATGGCAAATTGGATTTGGTGCTAGGTCTTTCCCTTTAGGTTTTACCCCAACAATGTTTTCATTAGTTTCACTCACTCTCGAAATCAAGCATTTTACAGCAGGTTGGAGCAGCCTGTATCTCAGCACAGGAATAAGGTAGGGAAGAATTCTAAGGATCATTTTGACTGCCTCCAGAAGTTAGATCAGATGGCAAATTGGATTTGGTGCTAGGTCTTTCCCTTTAGGTTTTACCCCAACAATGTTTTCATTAGTTTCGCTCACTCTCGAAATCAAGCATTTTACAGCAGGTTGGAGCAGCCTGTATCTCAGCACAGGAATAAGGTAGGGAAGAATTCTAAGGATCATTTTGACTGCCTCCAGAAGTTAGATCAGATGGCAAATTGGATTTGGTGCTAGGTCTTTCCCTTTAGGTTTTACCCCAACAATGTTTTCATTAGTTTCGCTCACGCTCGAAATCAAGCATTTTACAGCAGGTTGGAGCAGCCTGTATCTCAGCACAGGAATAAGGTAGGGAAGAATTCGAAGGCTCATTTTGACTGCCTCCAGAAGTTAGATCAGATGGCAAATTGGATTTGGTGCTAGGTCTTTCCCTTTAGGTTTTACCCCAACAATGTTTTCATTAGTTTCACTCACTCTCGAAATCAAGCATTTTACAGCAGGTTGGAGCAGCCTGTATCTCAGCACAGGAATAAGGTAGGGAAGAATTCTAAGGATCATTTTGACTGCCTCCAGAAGTTAGATCAGATGGCAAATTGGATTTGGTTCTAGGTCTTTCCCTTTAGGTTTTACCCCAACAATGTTTTCATTAGTTTCGCTCACTCTCGAAATCAAGCATTTTACAGCAGGTTGGAGCAGCCTGTATCTCAGCACAGGAATAAGGTAGGGAAGAATTCTAAGGCTCATTTTGACTGCCTCCAGAAGTTAGATCAGATGGCAAATTGGATTTGGTGCTAGGTCTTTCCCTTTAGGTTTTACCCCAACAATGTTTTCATTAGTTTCGCTCACTCTCGAAATCAAGCATTTTACAGCAGGTTGGAGCAGCCTGTATCTCAGCACAGGAATAAGGTAGGGAAGAATTCTAAGGATCATTTTGACTGCCTCCAGAAGTTAGATCAGATGGCAAATTGGATTTGGTGCTAGGTCTTTCCCTGTAGGTTTTACCCCAACAATGTTTTCATTAGCTTCGCTCACTCTCGAAATCAAGCATTTTACAGCAGGTTGGAGCAGCCTGTATCTCAGCACAGGAATAAGGTAGGGAAGAATTCTAAGGCTCATTTTGACTGCCTCCAGAAGTTAGATCAGATGGCAAATTGGATTTGGTGCTAGGTCTTTCCCTTTAGGTTTTACCCCAACAATGTTTTCATTAGTTTCGCTCACTCTCGAAATCAAGCATTTTACAGCAGGTTGGAGCAGCCTGTATCTCAACACAGGAATAAGGTAGGGAAGAATTCTAAGGCTCATTTTGACTGCCTCCAGAAGTTAGATCAGATGGCAAATTGGATTTGGTGCTAGGTCTTTCCCTTTAGGTTTTACCCCAACAATGTTTTCATTAGTTTCGCTCACTCTCGAAATCAAGCATTTTACAGCAGGTTGGAGCAGCCTGTATCTCAGCACAGGAATAAGGTAGGGAAGAATTCTAAGGATCATTTTGACTGCCTCCAGAAGTTAGATCAGATGGCAAATTGGATTTGGTGCTAGGTCTTTCCCTTTAGGTTTTACCCCAACAATGTTTTCATTAGCTTCGCTCACTCTCGAAATCAAGCATTTTACAGCAGGTTGGAGCAGCCTGTATCTCAGCACAGGAATAAGGTAGGGAAGAATTCTAAGGATCATTTTGACTGCCTCCAG
The DNA here is from genome assembly GCF_026170545.1 of Melanerpes formicivorus. Classification (NCBI taxonomy): domain Eukaryota; kingdom Metazoa; phylum Chordata; class Aves; order Piciformes; family Picidae; genus Melanerpes; species Melanerpes formicivorus. The sequence continues at coordinate 25,513 of NW_027144460.1, read as the reverse complement.
AAGTTAGATCAGATGGCAAATTGGATTTGGTGCTAGGTCTTTCCCTTTAGGTTTTACCCCAACAATGTTTTCATTAGTTTCGCTCACTCTCGAAATCAAGCATTTTACAGCAGGTTGGAGCAGCCTGTATCTCAGCACAGGAATAAGGTAGGGAAGAATTCTAAGGATCATTTTGACTGCCTCCAGAAGTTAGATCAGATGGCAAATTGGATTTGGTGCTAGGTCTTTCCCTTTAGGTTTTACCCCAACAATGTTTTCATTAGTTTCGCTCACTCTCGAAATCAAGCATTTTACAGCAGGTTGGAGCAGCCTGTATCTCAGCACAGGAATAAGGTAGGGAAGAATTCTAAGGCTCATTTTGACTGCCTCCAGAAGTTAGATCAGATGGCAAATTGGATTTGGTGCTAGGTCTTTCCCTTTAGGTTTTACCCCAACAATGTTTTCATTAGTTTCGCTCACTCTCGAAATCAAGCATTTTACAGCAGGTTGGAGCAGCCTGTATCTCAGCACAGGAATAAGGTAGGGAAGAATTCTAAGGATCATTTTGACTGCCTCCAGAAGTTAGATCAGATGGCAAATTGGATTTGCTACTAGGTCTTTCCCTTTAGGTTTTACCCCAACAATGTTTTCATTAGTTTCGCTCACTCTCGAAATCAAGCATTTTACAGCAGGTTGGAGCAGCCTGTATCTCAGCACAGGAATAAGGTAGGGAAGAATTCTAAGGCTCATTTTGACTGCCTCCAGAAGTTAGATCAGATGGCAAATTGGATTTGGTGCTAGGTCTTTCCCTTTAGGTTTTACCCCAACAATGTTTTCATTAGTTTCGCTCACTCTCGAAATCAAGCATTTTACAGCAGGTTGGAGCAGCCTGTATCTCAGCACAGGAATAAGGTAGGGAAGAATTCTAAGGCTCATTTTGACTGCCTCCAGAAGTTAGATCAGATGGCAAATTGGATTTGGTGCTAGGTCTTTCCCTTTAGGTTTTACCCCAACAATGTTTTCATTAGTTTCGCTCACTCTCGAAATCAAGCATTTTACAGCAGGTTGGAGCAGCCTGTATCTCAGCACAGGAATAAGGTAGGGAAGAATTCAAATGCTCATTTTGACTGCCTCCAGAAGTTAGATCAGATGGCAAATTGGATTTGGTGCTAGGTCTTTCCCTTTAGGTTTTACCCCAACAATGTTTTCATTAGTTTCGCTCACTCTCGAAATCAAGCATTTTACAGCAGGTTGGAGCAGCCTGTATCTCAGCACAGGAATAAGGTAGGGAAGAATTCTAAGGCTCATTTTGACTGCCTCCAGAAGTTAGATCAGATGGCAAATTGGATTTGGTGCTAGGTCTTTCCCTTTAGGTTTTACCCCAACAATGTTTTCATTAGTTTCGCTCACTCTCGAAATCAAGCATTTTACAGCAGGTTGGAGCAGCCTGTATCTCAGCACAGGAATAAGGTAGGGAAGAATTCTAAGGCTCATTTTGACTGCCTCCAGAAGTTAGATCAGATGGCAAATTGGATTTGGTGCTAGGTCTTTCCCTTTAGGTTTTACCCCAACAATGTTTTCATTAGTTTCGCTCACTCTCGAAATCAAGCATTTTACAGCAGGTTGGAGCAGCCTGTATCTCAGCACAGGAATAAGGTAGGGAAGAATTCTAAGGATCATTTTGACTGCCTCCAGAAGTTAGATCAGATGGCAAATTGGATTTGCTGCTAGGTCTTTCCCTTTAGGTTTTACCCCAACAATGTTTTCATTAGTTTCGCTCACTCTCGAAATCAAGCATTTTACAGCAGGTTGGAGCAGCCTGTATCTCAGCACAGGAATAAGGTAGGGAAGAATTCTAAGGCTCATTTTGACTGCCTCCAGAAGTTAGATCAGATGGCAAATTGGATTTGGTGCTAGGTCTTTCCCTTTAGGTTTTACCCCAACAATGTTTTCATTAGTTTCGCTCACTCTCGAAATCAAGCATTTTACAGCAGGTTGGAGCAGCCTGTATCTCAGCACAGGAATAAGGTAGGGAAGAATTCTAAGGATCATTTTGACTGCCTCCAGAAGTTAGATCAGATGGCAAATTGGATTTGCTGCTAGGTCTTTCCCTTTAGGTTTTACCCCAACAATGTTTTCATTAGTTTCGCTCACTCTCGAAATCAAGCATTTTACAGCAGGTTGGAGCAGCCTGTATCTCAGCACAGGAATAAGGTAGGGAAGAATTCTAAGGATCATTTTGACTGCCTCCAGAAGTTAGATCAGATGGCAAATTGGATTTGGTGCTAGGTCTTTCCCTTTAGGTTTTACCCCAACAATGTTTTCATTAGTTTCGCTCACTCTCGAAATCAAGCATTTTACAGCAGGTTGGAGCAGCCTGTATCTCAGCACAGGAATAAGGTAGGGAAGAATTCTAAGGCTCATTTTGACTGCCTCCAGAAGTTAGATCAGATGGCAAATTGGATTTGGTGCTAGGTCTTTCCCTTTAGGTTTTACCCCAACAATGTTTTCATTAGTTTCGCTCACTCTCGAAATCAAGCATTTTACAGCAGGTTGGAGCAGCCTGTATCTCAGCACAGGAATAAGGTAGGGAAGAATTCAAATGCTCATTTTGACTGCCTCCAGAAGTTAGATCAGATGGCAAATTGGATTTGGTGCTAGGTCTTTCCCTTTAGGTTTTACCCCAACAATGTTTTCATTAGTTTCGCTCACTCTCGAAATCAAGCATTTTACAGCAGGTTGGAGCAGCCTGTATCTCAGCACAGGAATAAGGTAGGGAAGAATTCTAAGGCTCATTTTGACTGCCTCCAGAAGTTAGATCAGATGGCAAATTGGATTTGGTGCTAGGTCTTTCCCTTTAGGTTTTACCCCAACAATGTTTTCATTAGTTTCGCTCACTCTCGAAATCAAGCATTTTACAGCAGGTTGGAGCAGCCTGTATCTCAGCACAGGAATAAGGTAGGGAAGAATTCTAAGGCTCATTTTGACTGCCTCCAGAAGTTAGATCAGATGGCAAATTGGATTTGGTGCTAGGTCTTTCCCTTTAGGTTTTACCCCAACAATGTTTTCATTAGTTTCGCTCACTCTCGAAATCAAGCATTTTACAGCAGGTTGGAGCAGCCTGTATCTCAGCACAGGAATAAGGTAGGGAAGAATTCTAAGGATCATTTTGACTGCCTCCAGAAGTTAGATCAGATGGCAAATTGGATTTGCTGCTAGGTCTTTCCCTTTAGGTTTTACCCCAACAATGTTTTCATTAGTTTCGCTCACTCTCGAAATCAAGCATTTTACAGCAGGTTGGAGCAGCCTGTATCTCAGCACAGGAATAAGGTAGGGAAGAATTCTAAGGCTCATTTTGACTGCCTCCAGAAGTTAGATCAGATGGCAAATTGGATTTGGTGCTAGGTCTTTCCCTTTAGGTTTTACCCCAACAATGTTTTCATTAGTTTCGCTCACTCTCGAAATCAAGCATTTTACAGCAGGTTGGAGCAGCCTGTATCTCAGCACAGGAATAAGGTAGGGAAGAATTCTAAGGCTCATTTTGACTGCCTCCAGAAGTTAGATCAGATGGCAAATTGGATTTGGTGCTAGGTCTTTCCCTTTAGGTTTTACCCCAACAATGTTTTCATTAGTTTCGCTCACTCTCGAAATCAAGCATTTTACAGCAGGTTGGAGCAGCCTGTATCTCAGCACAGGAATAAGGTAGGGAAGAATTCAAATGCTCATTTTGACTGCCTCCAGAAGTTAGATCAGATGGCAAATTGGATTTGGTGCTAGGTCTTTCCCTTTAGGTTTTACCCCAACAATGTTTTCATTAGTTTCGCTCACTCTCGAAATCAAGCATTTTACAGCAGGTTGGAGCAGCCTGTATCTCAGCACAGGAATAAGGTAGGGAAGAATTCTAAGGCTCATTTTGACTGCCTCCAGAAGTTAGATCAGATGGCAAATTGGATTTGGTGCTAGGTCTTTCCCTTTAGGTTTTACCCCAACAATGTTTTCATTAGTTTCGCTCACTCTCGAAATCAAGCATTTTACAGCAGGTTGGAGCAGCCTGTATCTCAGCACAGGAATAAGGTAGGGAAGAATTCTAAGGCTCATTTTGACTGCCTCCAGAAGTTAGATCAGATGGCAAATTGGATTTGGTGCTAGGTCTTTCCCTTTAGGTTTTACCCCAACAATGTTTTCATTAGTTTCGCTCACTCTCGAAATCAAGCATTTTACAGCAGGTTGGAGCAGCCTGTATCTCAGCACAGGAATAAGGTAGGGAAGAATTCTAAGGATCATTTTGACTGCCTCCAGAAGTTAGATCAGATGGCAAATTGGATTTGGTGCTAGATCTTTCCCTTTAGGTTTTACCCCAACAATGTTTTCATTAGTTTCGCTCACTCTCGAAATCAAGCATTTTACAGCAGGTTGGAGCAGCCTGTATCTCAGCACAGGAATAAGGTAGGGAAGAATTCTAAGGCTCATTTTGACTGCCTCCAGAAGTTAGATCAGATGGCAAATTGGATTTGGTGCTAGGTCTTTCCCTTTAGGTTTTACCCCAACAATGTTTTCATTAGTTTCGCTCACTCTCGAAATCAAGCATTTTACAGCAGGTTGGAGCAGCCTGTATCTCAGCACAGGAATAAGGTAGGGAAGAATTCTAAGGCTCATTTTGACTGCCTCCAGAAGTTAGATCAGATGGCAAATTGGATTTGGTGCTAGGTCTTTCCCTTTAGGTTTTACCCCAACAATGTTTTCATTAGTTTCGCTCACTCTCGAAATCAAGCATTTTACAGCAGGTTGGAGCAGCCTGTATCTCAGCACAGGAATAAGGTAGGGAAGAATTCTAAGGCTCATTTTGACTGCCTCCAGAAGTTAGATCAGATGGCAAATTGGATTTGGTGCTAGGTCTTTCCCTTTAGGTTTTACCCCAACAATGTTTTCATTAGTTTCGCTCACTCTCGAAATCAAGCATTTTACAGCAGGTTGGAGCAGCCTGTATCTCAGCACAGGAATAAGGTAGGGAAGAATTCTAAGGCTCATTTTGACTGCCTCCAGAAGTTAGATCAGATGGCAAATTGGATTTGGTGCTAGGTCTTTCCCTTTAGGTTTTACCCCAACAATGTTTTCATTAGTTTCGCTCACTCTCGAAATCAAGCATTTTACAGCAGGTTGGAGCAGCCTGTATCTCAGCACAGGAATAAGGTAGGGAAGAATTCTAAGGATCATTTTGACTGCCTCCAGAAGTTAGATCAGATGGCAAATTGGATTTGGTGCTAGGTCTTTCCCTGTAGGTTTTACCCCAACAATGTTTTCATTAGTTTCGCTCACTCTCGAAATCAAGCATTTTACAGCAGGTTGGAGCAGCCTGTATCTCAGCACAGGAATAAGGTAGGGAAGAATTCTAAGGATCATTTTGACTGCCTCCAGAAGTTAGATCAGATGGCAAATTGGATTTGGTGCTAGGTCTTTCCCTTTAGGTTTTACCCCAACAATGTTTTCATTAGTTTCGCTCACTCTCGAAATCAAGCATTTTACAGCAGGTTGGAGCAGCCTGTATCTCAGCACAGGAATAAGGTAGGGAAGAATTCTAAGGATCATTTTGACTGCCTCCAGAAGTTAGATCAGATGGCAAATTGGATTTGGTGCTAGGTCTTTCCCTTTAGGTTTTACCCCAACAATGTTTTCATTAGCTTCGCTCACTCTCGAAATCAAGCATTTTACAGCAGGTTGGAGCAGCCTGTATCTCAGCACAGGAATAAGGTAGGGAAGAATTCTAAGGATCATTTGACTGCCTCCAGAAGTTAGATCAGATGGCAAATTGGATTTGGTGCTAGGTCTTTCCCTTTAGGTTTTACCCCAACAATGTTTTCATTAGTTTCGCTCACTCTCGAAATCAAGCATTTTACAGCAGGTTGGAGCAGCCTGTATCTCAGCACAGGAATAAGGTAGGGAAGAATTCTAAGGCTCATTTTGACTGCCTCCAGAAGTTAGATCAGATGGCAAATTGGATTTGGTGCTAGGTCTTTCCCTTTAGGTTTTACCCCAACAATGTTTTCATTAGTTTCGCTCACTCTCGAAATCAAGCATTTTACAGCAGGTTGGAGCAGCCTGTATCTCAGCACAGGAATAAGGTAGGGAAGAATTCGAAGGATCATTTTGACTGCCTCCAGAAGTTAGATCAGATGGCAAATTGGATTTGGTGCTAGGTCTTTCCCTTTAGGTTTTACCCCAACAATGTTTTCATTAGTTTCGCTCACTCTCGAAATCAAGCATTTTACAGCAGGTTGGAGCAGCCTGTATCTCAGCACAGGAATAAGGTAGGGAAGAATTCTAAGGATCATTTTGACTGCCTCCAGAAGTTAGATCAGATGGCAAATTGGATTTGGTGCTAGGTCTTTCCCTTTAGGTTTTACCCCAACAATGTTTTCATTAGTTTCGCTCACTCTCGAAATCAAGCATTTTACAGCAGGTTGGAGCAGCCTGTATCTCAGCACAGGAATAAGGTAGGGAAGAATTCTAAGGATCATTTTGACTGCCTCCAGAAGTTAGATCAGATGGCAAATTGGATTTGGTGCTAGGTCTTTCCCTTTAGGTTTTACCCCAACAATGTTTTCATTAGTTTCGCTCACTCTCGAAATCAAGCATTTTACAGCAGGTTGGAGCAGCCTGTATCTCAGCACAGGAATAAGGTAGGGAAGAATTCAAATGCTCATTTTGACTGCCTCCAGAAGTTAGATCAGATGGCAAATTGGATTTGGTGCTAGGTCTTTCCCTTTAGGTTTTACCCCAACAATGTTTTCATTAGTTTCGCTCACTCTCGAAATCAAGCATTTTACAGCAGGTTGGAGCAGCCTGTATCTCAGCACAGGAATAAGGTAGGGAAGAATTCTAAGGCTCATTTTGACTGCCTCCAGAAGTTAGATCAGATGGCAAATTGGATTTGGTGCTAGGTCTTTCCCTGTAGGTTTTACCCCAACAATGTTTTCATTAGTTTCGCTCACTCTCGAAATCAAGCATTTTACAGCAGGTTGGAGCAGCCTGTATCTCAGCACAGGAATAAGGTAGGGAAGAATTCTAAGGATCATTTTGACTGCCTCCAGAAGTTAGATCAGATGGCAAATTGGATTTGGTGCTAGGTCTTTCCCTTTAGGTTTTACCCCAACAATGTTTTCATTTAGTTTCGCTCACTCTCGAAATCAAGCATTTTACAGCAGGTTGGAGCAGCCTGTATCTCAGCACAGGAATAAGGTAGGGAAGAATTCTAAGGCTCATTTTGACTGCCTCCAGAAGTTAGATCAGATGGCAAATTGGATTTGGTGCTAGGTCTTTCCCTTTAGGTTTTACCCCAACAATGTTTTCATTAGTTTCGCTCACTCTCGAAATCAAGCATTTTACATCAGGTTGGAGCAGCCTGTATCTCAGCACAGGAATAAGGTAGGGAAGAATTCTAAGGCTCATTTTGACTGCCTCCAGAAGTTAGATCAGATGGCAAATTGGATTTGGTGCTAGGTCTTTCCCTTTAGGTTTTACCCCAACAATGTTTTCATTAGTTTCGCTCACTCTCGAAATCAAGCATTTTACAGCAGGTTGGAGCAGCCTGTATCTCAGCACAGGAATAAGGTAGGGAAGAATTCTAAGGATCATTTTGACTGCCTCCAGAAGTTAGATCAGATGGCAAATTGGATTTGGTGCTAGGTCTTTCCCTTTAGGTTTTACCCCAACAATGTTTTCATTAGTTTCGCTCACTCTCGAAATCAAGCATTTTACAGCAGGTTGGAGCAGCCTGTATCTCAGCACAGGAATAAGGTAGGGAAGAATTCTAAGGCTCATTTTGACTGCCTCCAGAAGTTAGATCAGATGGCAAATTGGATTTGGTGCTAGGTCTTTCCCTTTAGGTTTTACCCCAACAATGTTTTCATTAGTTTCGCTCACTCTCGAAATCAAGCATTTTACAGCAGGTTGGAGCAGCCTGTATCTCAGCACAGGAATAAGGTAGGGAAGAATTCTAAGGCTCATTTTGACTGCCTCCAGAAGTTAGATCAGATGGCAAATTGGATTTGGTGCTAGGTCTTTCCCTGTAGGTTTTACCCCAACAATGTTTTCATTAGTTTCGCTCACTCTCGAAATCAAGCATTTTACAGCAGGTTGGAGCAGCCTGTATCTCAGCACAGGAATAAGGTAGGGAAGAATTCTAAGGATCATTTTGACTGCCTCCAGAAGTTAGATCAGATGGCAAATTGGATTTGGTGCTAGGTCTTTCCCTGTAGGTTTTACCCCTACAATGTTTTCATTAGTTTCGCTCACTCTCGAAATCAAGCATTTTACAGCAGGTTGGAGCAGCCTGTATCTCAGCACAGGAATAAGGTAGGGAAGAATTCTAAGGCTCATTTTGACTGCCTCCAGAAGTTAGATCAGATGGCAAATTGGATTTGGTGCTAGGTCTTTCCCTGTAGGTTTTACCCCAACAATGTTTTCATTAGTTTCGCTCACTCTCGAAATCAAGCATTTTACAGCAGGTTGGAGCAGCCTGTATCTCAGCACAGGAATAAGGTAGGGAAGAATTCTAAGGCTCATTTTGACTGCCTCCAGAAGTTAGATCAGATGGCAAATTGGATTTGGTGCTAGGTCTTTCCCTTTAGGTTTTACCCCAACAATGTTTTCATTAGTTTCGCTCACTCTCGAAATCAAGCATTTTACAGCAGGTTGGAGCAGCCTGTATCTCAGCACAGGAATAAGGTAGGGAAGAATTCTAAGGCTCATTTTGACTGCCTCCAGAAGTTAGATCAGATGGCAAATTGGATTTGGTGCTAGGTCTTTCCCTTTAGGTTTTACCCCAACAATGTTTTCATTAGTTTCGCTCACTCTCGAAATCAAGCATTTTACAGCAGGTTGGAGCAGCCTGTATCTCAGCACAGGAATAAGGTAGGGAAGAATTCTAAGGATCATTTTGACTGCCTCCAGAAGTTAGATCAGATGGCAAATTGGATTTGGTGCTAGGTCTTTCCCTTTAGGTTTTACCCCAACAATGTTTTCATTAGTTTCGCTCACTCTCGAAATCAAGCGTTTTACAGCAGGTTGGAGCAGCCTGTATCTCAGCACAGGAATAAGGTAGGGAAGAATTCTAAGGATCATTTTGACTGCCTCCAGAAGTTAGATCAGATGGCAAATTGGATTTGGTGCTAGGTCTTTCCCTTTAGGTTTTACCCCAACAATGTTTTCATTAGTTTCGCTCACTCTCGAAATCAAGCATTTTACAGCAGGTTGGAGCAGCCTGTATCTCAGCACAGGAATAAGGTAGGGAAGAATTCTAAGGATCATTTTGACTGCCTCCAGAAGTTAGATCAGATGGCAAATTGGATTTGGTGCTAGGTCTTTCCCTTTAGGTTTTACCCCAACAATGTTTTCATTAGTTTCGCTCACTCTCGAAATCAAGCATTTTACAGCAGGTTGGAGCAGCCTGTATCTCAGCACAGGAATAAGGTAGGGAAGAATTCTAAGGCTCATTTTGACTGCCTCCAGAAGTTAGATCAGATGGCAAATTGGATTTGGTGCTAGGTCTTTCCCTTTAGGTTTTACCCCAACAATGTTTTCATTAGTTTCGCTCACTCTCGAAATCAAGCATTTTACAGCAGGTTGGAGCAGCCTGTATCTCAGCACAGGAATAAGGTAGGGAAGAATTCTAAGGCTCATTTTGACTGCCTCCAGAAGTTAGATCAGATGGCAAATTGGATTTGGTGCTAGGTCTTTCCCTGTAGGTTTTACCCCAACAATGTTTTCATTAGTTTCGCTCACTCTCGAAATCAAGCATTTTACAGCAGGTTGGAGCAGCCTGTATCTCAGCACAGGAATAAGGTAGGGAAGAATTCTAAGGCTCATTTTGACTGCCTCCAGAAGTTAGATCAGATGGCAAATTGGATTTGGTGCTAGGTCTTTCCCTTTAGGTTTTACCCCAACAATGTTTTCATTAGTTTCGCTCACTCTCGAAATCAAGCATTTTACAGCAGGTTGGAGCAGCCTGTATCTCAGCACAGGAATAAGGTAGGGAAGAATTCTAAGGATCATTTTGACTGCCTCCAGAAGTTAGATCAGATGGCAAATTGGATTTGGTGCTAGGTCTTTCCCTGTAGGTTTTACCCCTACAATGTTTTCATTAGTTTCGCTCACTCTCGAAATCAAGCATTTTACAGCAGGCTGGAGCAGCCTGTATCTCAGCACAGGAATAAGGTAGGGAAGAATTCTAAGGCTCATTTTGACTGCCTCCAGAAGTTAGATCAGATGGCAAATTGGATTTGGTGCTAGGTCTTTCCCTTTAGGTTTTACCCCAACAATGTTTTCATTAGTTTCGCTCACTCTCGAAATCAAGCATTTTACAGCAGGTTGGAGCAGCCTGTATCTCAGCACAGGAATAAGGTAGGGAAGAATTCTAAGGCTCATTTTGACTGCCTCCAGAAGTTAGATCAGATGGCAAATTGGATTTGGTGCTAGGTCTTTCCCTTTAGGTTTTACCCCAACAATGTTTTCATTAGTTTCGCTCACTCTCGAAATCAAGCATTTTACAGCAGGTTGGAGCAGCCTGTATCTCAGCACAGGAATAAGGTAGGGAAGAATTCTAAGGATCATTTTGACTGCCTCCAGAAGTTAGATCAGATGGCAAATTGGATTTGGTGCTAGGTCTTTCCCTTTAGGTTTTACCCCAACAATGTTTTCATTAGTTTCGCTCACTCTCGAAATCAAGCATTTTACAGCAGGTTGGAGCAGCCTGTATCTCAGCACAGGAATAAGGTAGGGAAGAATTCTAAGGATCATTTTGACTGCCTCCAGAAGTTAGATCAGATGGCAAATTGGATTTGGTGCTAGGTCTTTCCCTTTAGGTTTTACCCCAACAATGTTTTCATTAGTTTCGCTCACTCTCGAAATCAAGCATTTTACAGCAGGTTGGAGCAGCCTGTATCTCAGCACAGGAATAAGGTAGGGAAGAATTCTAAGGATCATTTTGACTGCCTCCAGAAGTTAGATCAGATGGCAAATTGGATTTGGTGCTAGGTCTTTCCCTTTAGGTTTTACCCCAACAATGTTTTCATTAGTTTCGCTCACTCTCGAAATCAAGCATTTTACAGCAGGTTGGAGCAGCCTGTATCTCAGCACAGGAATAAGGTAGGGAAGAATTCTAAGGATCATTTTGACTGCCTCCAGAAGTTAGATCAGATGGCAAATTGGATTTGGTGCTAGGTCTTTCCCTTTAGGTTTTACCCCAACAATGTTTTCATTAGTTTCGCTCACTCTCGAAATCAAGCATTTTACAGCAGGTTGGAGCAGCCTGTATCTCAGCACAGGAATAAGGTAGGGAAGAATTCTAAGGCTCATTTTGACTGCCTCCAGAAGTTAGATCAGATGGCAAATTGGATTTGGTGCTAGGTCTTTCCCTTTAGGTTTTACCCCAACAATGTTTTCATTAGTTTCGCTCACTCTCGAAATCAAGCATTTTACAGCAGGTTGGAGCAGCCTGTATCTCAGCACAGGAATAAGGTAGGGAAGAATTCTAAGGCTCATTTTGACTGCCTCCAGAAGTTAGATCAGATGGCAAATTGGATTTGGTGCTAGGTCTTTCCCTTTAGGTTTTACCCCAACAATGTTTTCATTAGCTTCGCTCACTCTCGAAATCAAGCATTTTACAGCAGGTTGGAGCAGCCTGTATCTCAGCACAGGAATAAGGTAGGGAAGAATTCTAAGGATCATTTTGACTGCCTCCAGAAGTTAGATCAGATGGCAAATTGGATTTGGTGCTAGGTCTTTCCCTTTAGGTTTTACCCCAACAATGTTTTCATTAGTTTCGCTCACTCTCGAAATCAAGCATTTTACAGCAGGTTGGAGCAGCCTGTATCTCAGCACAGGAATAAGGTAGGGAAGAATTCTAAGGCTCATTTTGACTGCCTCCAGAAGTTAGATCAGATGGCAAATTGGATTTGGTGCTAGGTCTTTCCCTTTAGGTTTTACCCCAACAATGTTTTCATTAGTTTCGCTCACTCTCGAAATCAAGCATTTTACAGCAGGTTGGAGCAGCCTGTATCTCAGCACAGGAATAAGGTAGGGAAGAATTCTAAGGATCATTGTGACTGCCTCCAGAAGTTAGATCAGATGGCAAATTGGATTTGGTGCTAGGTCTTTCCCTTTAGGTTTTACCCCAACAATGTTTTCATTAGTTTCGCTCACTCTCGAAATCAAGCATTTTACAGCAGGTTGGAGCAGCCTGTATCTCAGCACAGGAATAAGGTAGGGAAGAATTCTAAGGATCATTTTGACTGCCTCCAGAAGTTAGATCAGATGGCAAATTGGATTTGGTGCTAGGTCTTTCCCTTTAGGTTTTACCCCAACAATGTTTTCATTAGTTTCGCTCACTCTCGAAATCAAGCATTTTACAGCAGGTTGGAGCAGCCTGTATCTCAGCACAGGAATAAGGTAGGGATGAATTCTAAGGATCATTTTGACTGCCTCCAGAAGTTAGATCAGATGGCAAATTGGATTTGGTGCTAGGTCTTTCCCTTTAGGTTTTACCCCAACAATGTTTTCATTAGTTTCGCTCACTCTCGAAATCAAGCATTTTACAGCAGGTTGGAGCAGCCTGTATCTCAGCACAGGAATAAGGTAGGGAAGAATTCAAATGCTCATTTTGACTGCCTCCAGAAGTTAGATCAGATGGCAAATTGGATTTGGTGCTAGGTCTTTCCCTTTAGGTTTTACCCCAACAATGTTTTCATTAGTTTCGCTCACTCTCGAAATCAAGCATTTTACAGCAGGTTGGAGCAGCCTGTATCTCAGCACAGGAATAAGGTAGGGAAGAATTCTAAGGCTCATTTTGACTGCCTCCAGAAGTTAGATCAGATGGCAAATTGGATTTGGTGCTAGGTCTTTCCCTTTAGGTTTTACCCCAACAATATTTTCATTAGTTTCGCTCACTCTCGAAATCAAGCATTTTACAGCAGGTTGGAGCAGCCTGTATCTCAGCACAGGAATAAGGTAGGGAAGAATTCTAAGGATCATTTTGACTGCCTCCAGAAGTTAGATCAGATGGCAAATTGGATTTGGTGCTAGGTCTTTCCCTTTAGGTTTTACCCCAACAATGTTTTCATTAGTTTCGCTCACTCTCGAAATCAAGCATTTTACAGCAGGTTGGAGCAGCCTGTATCTCAGCACAGGAATAAGGTAGGGAAGAATTCTAAGGCTCATTTTGACTGCCTCCAGAAGTTAGATCAGATGGCAAATTGGATTTGGTGCTAGGTCTTTCCCTTTAGGTTTTACCCCAACAATGTTTTCATTAGTTTCGCTCACTCTCGAAATCAAGCATTTTACAGCAGGTTGGAGCAGCCTGTATCTCAGCACAGGAATAAGGTAGGGAAGAATTCTAAGGCTCATTTTGACTGCCTCCAGAAGTTAGATCAGATGGCAAATTGGATTTGGTGCTAGGTCTTTCCCTTTAGGTTTTACCCCAACAATGTTTTCATTAGTTTCGCTCACTCTCGAAATCAAGCATTTTACAGCAGGTTGGAGCAGCCTGTATCTCAGCACAGGAATAAGGTAGGGAAGAATTCTAAGGATCATTTTGACTGCCTCCAGAAGTTAGATCAGATGGCAAATTGGATTTGGTGCTAGGTCTTTCCCTTTAGGTTTTACCCCAACAATGTTTTCATTAGTTTCGCTCACTCTCGAAATCAAGCATTTTACAGCAGGTTGGAGCAGCCTGTATCTCAGCACAGGAATAAGGTAGGGAAGAATTCTAAGGATCATTTTGACTGCCTCCAGAAGTTAGATCAGATGGCAAATTGGATTTGGTGCTAGGTCTTTCCCTGTAGGTTTTACCCCTACAATATTTTCATTAGTTTCGCTCACTCTCGAAATCAAGCATTTTACAGCAGGTTGGAGCAGCCTGTATCTCAGCACAGGAATAAGGTAGGGAAGAATTCTAAGGCTCATTTTGACTGCCTCCAGAAGTTAGATCAGATGGCAAATTGGATTTGGTGCTAGGTCTTTCCCTGTAGGTTTTACCCCAACAATGTTTTCATTAGTTTCGCTCACTCTCGAAATCAAGCATTTTACAGCAGGTTGGAGCAGCCTGTATCTCAGCACAGGAATAAGGTAGGGAAGAATTCTAAGGCTCATTTTGACTGCCTCCAGAAGTTAGATCAGATGGCAAATTGGATTTGGTGCTAGGTCTTTCCCTTTAGGTTTTACCCCAACAATGTTTTCATTAGTTTCGCTCACTCTCGAAATCAAGCATTTTACAGCAGGTTGGAGCAGCCTGTATCTCAGCACAGGAATAAGGTAGGGAAGAATTCTAAGGCTCATTTTGACTGCCTCCAGAAGTTAGATCAGATGGCAAATTGGATTTGGTGCTAGGTCTTTCCCTTTAGGTTTTACCCCAACAATGTTTTCATTAGTTTCGCTCACTCTCGAAATCAAGCATTTTACAGCAGGTTGGAGCAGCCTGTATCTCAGCACAGGAATAAGGTAGGGAAGAATTCTAAGGCTCATTTTGACTGCCTCCAGAAGTTAGATCAGATGGCAAATTGGATTTGGTGCTAGGTCTTTCCCTTTAGGTTTTACCCCAACAATGTTTTCATTAGTTTCGCTCACTCTCGAAATCAAGCATTTTACAGCAGGTTGGAGCAGCCTGTATCTCAGCACAGGAATAAGGTAGGGAAGAATTCTAAGGCTCATTTTGACTGCCTCCAGAAGTTAGATCAGATGGCAAATTGGATTTGGTGCTAGGTCTTTCCCTTTAGGTTTTACCCCAACAATGTTTTCATTAGTTTCGCTCACTCTCGAAATCAAGCATTTTACAGCAGGTTGGAGCAGCCTGTATCTCAGCACAGGAATAAGGTAGGGAAGAATTCTAAGGATCATTTTGACTGCCTCCAGAAGTTAGATCAGATGGCAAATTGGATTTGGTGCTAGGTCTTTCCCTTTAGGTTTTACCCCAACAATGTTTTCATTAGTTTCGCTCACTCTCGAAATCAAGCATTTTACAGCAGGTTGGAGCAGCCTGTATCTCAGCACAGGAATAAGGTAGGGAAGAATTCTAAGGATCATTTTGACTGCCTCCAGAAGTTAGATCAGATGGCAAATTGGATTTGGTGCTAGGTCTTTCCCTTTAGGTTTTACCCCAACAATGTTTTCATTAGTTTCGCTCACGCTCGAAATCAAGCATTTTACAGCAGGTTGGAGCAGCCTGTATCTCAGCACAGGAATAAGGTAGGGAAGAATTCGAAGGCTCATTTTGACTGCCTCCAGAAGTTAGATCAGATGGCAAATTGGATTTGGTGCTAGGTCTTTCCCTTTAGGTTTTACCCCAACAATGTTTTCATTAGTTTCGCTCACTCTCGAAATCAAGCATTTTACAGCAGGTTGGAGCAGCCTGTATCTCAGCACAGGAATAAGGTAGGGAAGAATTCTAAGGATCATTTTGACTGCCTCCAGAAGTTAGATCAGATGGCAAATTGGATTTGGTGCTAGGTCTTTCCCTTTAGGTTTTACCCCAACAATGTTTTCATTAGTTTCGCTCACTCTCGAAATCAAGCATTTTACAGCAGGTTGGAGCAGCCTGTATCTCAGCACAGGAATAAGGTAGGGAAGAATTCTAAGGCTCATTTTGACTGCCTCCAGAAGTTAGATCAGATGGCAAATTGGATTTGGTGCTAGGTCTTTCCCTTTAGGTTTTACCCCAACAATGTTTTCATTAGTTTCGCTCACTCTCGAAATCAAGCATTTTACAGCAGGTTGGAGCAGCCTGTATCCCAGCACAGGAATAAGGTAGGGAAGAATTCTAAGGCTCATTTTGACTGCCTCCAGAAGTTAGATCAGATGGCAAATTGGATTTGGTGCTAGGTCTTTCCCTTTAGGTTTTACCCCAACAATGTTTTCATTAGTTTCGCTCACGCTCGAAATCAAGCATTTTACAGCAGGTTGGAGCAGCCTGTATCTCAGCACAGGAATAAGGTAGGGAAGAATTCTAAGGCTCATTTTGACTGCCTCCAGAAGTTAGATCAGATGGCAAATTGGATTTGGTGCTAGGTCTTTCCCTTTAGGTTTTACCCCAACAATGTTTTCATTAGTTTCGCTCACTCTCGAAATCAAGCATTTTACAGCAGGTTGGAGCAGCCTGTATCTCAGCACAGGAATAAGGTAGGGAAGAATTCTAAGGCTCATTTTGACTGCCTCCAGAAGTTAGATCAGATGGCAAATTGGATTTGGTGCTAGGTCTTTCCCTTTAGGTTTTACCCCAACAATGTTTTCATTAGTTTCGCTCACTCTCGAAATCAAGCATTTTACAGCAGGTTGGAGCAGCCTGTATCTCAGCACAGGAATAAGGTAGGGAAGAATTCTAAGGCTCATTTTGACTGCCTCCAGAAGTTAGATCAGATGGCAAATTGGATTTGGTGCTAGGTCTTTCCCTTTAGGTTTTACCCCAACAATGTTTTCATTAGTTTCGCTCACTCTCGAAATCAAGCATTTTACAGCAGGTTGGAGCAGCCTGTATCTCAGCACAGGAATAAGGTAGGGAAGAATTCTAAGGATCATTTTGACTGCCTCCAGAAGTTAGATCAGATGGCAAATTGGATTTGGTGCTAGGTCTTTCCCTTTAGGTTTTACCCCAACAATGTTTTCATTAGTTTCGCTCACTCTCGAAATCAAGCATTTTACAGCAGGTTGGAGCAGCCTGTATCTCAGCACAGGAATAAGGTAGGGAAGAATTCTAAGGCTCATTTTGACTGCCTCCAGAAGTTAGATCAGATGGCAAATTGGATTTGGTGCTAGGTCTTTCCCTTTAGGTTTTACCCCAACAATGTTTTCATTAGTTTCGCTCACTCTCGAAATCAAGCATTTTACAGCAGGTTGGAGCAGCCTGTATCTCAGCACAGGAATAAGGTAGGGAAGAATTCTAAGGATCATTTTGACTGCCTCCAGAAGTTAGATCAGATGGCAAATTGGATTTGGTGCTAGGTCTTTCCCTTTAGGTTTTACCCCAACAATGTTTTCATTAGTTTCGCTCACTCTCGAAATCAAGCATTTTACAGCAGGTTGGAGCAGCCTGTATCTCAGCACAGGAATAAGGTAGGGAAGAATTCTAAGGCTCATTTTGACTGCCTCCAGAAGTTAGATCAGATGGCAAATTGGATTTGCTGCTAGGTCTTTCCCTTTAGGTTTTACCCCAACAATGTTTTCATTAGTTTCGCTCACTCTCGAAATCAAGCATTTTACAGCAGGTTGGAGCAGCCTGTATCTCAGCACAGGAATAAGGTAGGGAAGAATTCTAAGGATCATTTTGACTGCCTCCAGAAGTTAGATCAGATGGCAAATTGGATTTGGTGCTAGGTCTTTCCCTTTAGGTTTTACCCCAACAATATTTTCATTAGTTTCGCTCACTCTCGAAATCAAGCATTTTACAGCAGGTTGGAGCAGCCTGTATCTCAGCACAGGAATAAGGTAGGGAAGAATTCTAAGGCTCATTTTGACTGCCTCCAGAAGTTAGATCAGATGGCAAATTGGATTTGGTGCTAGGTCTTTCCCTTTAGGTTTTACCCCAACAATGTTTTCATTAGTTTCGCTCACTCTCGAAATCAAGCATTTTACAGCAGGTTGGAGCAGCCTGTATCTCAGCACAGGAATAAGGTAGGGAAGAATTCAAATGCTCATTTTGACTGCCTCCAGAAGTTAGATCAGATGGCAAATTGGATTTGGTGCTAGGTCTTTCCCTTTAGGTTTTACCCCAACAATGTTTTCATTAGTTTCGCTCACTCTCGAAATCAAGCATTTTACAGCAGGTTGGAGCAGCCTGTATCTCAGCACAGGAATAAGGTAGGGAAGAATTCTAAGGCTCATTTTGACTGCCTCCAGAAGTTAGATCAGATGGCAAATTGGATTTGGTGCTAGGTCTTTCCCTTTAGGTTTTACCCCAACAATGTTTTCATTAGTTTCGCTCACTCTCGAAATCAAGCATTTTACAGCAGGTTGGAGCAGCCTGTATCTCAGCACAGGAATAAGGTAGGGAAGAATTCTAAGGCTCATTTTGACTGCCTCCAGAAGTTAGATCAGATGGCAAATTGGATTTGGTGCTAGGTCTTTCCCTTTAGGTTTTACCCCAACAATGTTTTCATTAGTTTCGCTCACTCTCGAAATCAAGCATTTTACAGCAGGTTGGAGCAGCCTGTATCTCAGCACAGGAATAAGGTAGGGAAGAATTCTAAGGATCATTTTGACTGCCTCCAGAAGTTAGATCAGATGGCAAATTGGATTTGGTGCTAGGTCTTTCCCTTTAGGTTTTACCCCAACAATGTTTTCATTAGTTTCGCTCACTCTCGAAATCAAGCATTTTACAGCAGGTTGGAGCAGCCTGTATCTCAGCACAGGAATAAGGTAGGGAAGAATTCTAAGGCTCATTTTGACTGCCTCCAGAAGTTAGATCAGATGGCAAATTGGATTTGGTGCTAGGTCTTTCCCTTTAGGTTTTACCCCAACAATGTTTTCATTAGTTTCGCTCACTCTCGAAATCAAGCATTTTACAGCAGGTTGGAGCAGCCTGTATCTCAGCACAGGAATAAGGTAGGGAAGAATTCTAAGGATCATTTTGACTGCCTCCAGAAGTTAGATCAGATGGCAAATTGGATTTGGTGCTAGGTCTTTCCCTTTAGGTTTTACCCCAACAATGTTTTCATTAGTTTCGCTCACTCTCGAAATCAAGCATTTTACAGCAGGTTGGAGCAGCCTGTATCTCAGCACAGGAATAAGGTAGGGAAGAATTCTAAGGATCATTTTGACTGCCTCCAGAAGTTAGATCAGATGGCAAATTGGATTTGGTGCTAGGTCTTTCCCTTTAGGTTTTACCCCAACAATGTTTTCATTAGTTTCGCTCACTCTCGAAATCAAGCATTTTACAGCAGGTTGGAGCAGCCTGTATCTCAGCACAGGAATAAGGTAGGGAAGAATTCTAAGGCTCATTTTGACTGCCTCCAGAAGTTAGATCAGATGGCAAATTGGATTTGGTGCTAGGTCTTTCCCTTTAGGTTTTACCCCCAACAATGTTTTCATTAGTTTCGCTCACTCTCGAAATCAAGCATTTTACAGCAGGTTGGAGCAGCCTGTATCTCAGCACAGGAATAAGGTAGGGAAGAATTCTAAGGATCATTTTGACTGCCTCCAGAAGTTAGATCAGATGGCAAATTGGATTTGGTGCTAGGTCTTTCCCTGTAGGTTTTACCCCAACAATGTTTTCATTAGTTTCGCTCACTCTCGAAATCAAGCATTTTACAGCAGGTTGGAGCAGCCTGTATCTCAGCACAGGAATAAGGTAGGGAAGAATTCTAAGGATCATTTTGACTGCCTCCAGAAGTTAGATCAGATGGCAAATTGGATTTGGTGCTAGGTCTTTCCCTTTAGGTTTTACCCCAACAATGTTTTCATTAGTTTCGCTCACTCTCGAAATCAAGCATTTTACAGCAGGTTGGAGCAGCCTGTATCTCAGCACAGGAATAAGGTAGGGAAGAATTCTAAGGATCATTTTGACTGCCTCCAGAAGTTAGATCAGATGGCAAATTGGATTTGGTGCTAGGTCTTTCCCTTTAGGTTTTACCCCAACAATGTTTTCATTAGCTTCGCTCACTCTCGAAATCAAGCATTTTACAGCAGGTTGGAGCAGCCTGTATCTCAGCACAGGAATAAGGTAGGGAAGAATTCTAAGGATCATTTTGACTGCCTCCAGAAGTTAGATCAGATGGCAAATTGGATTTGGTGCTAGGTCTTTCCCTTTAGGTTTTACCCCAACAATGTTTTCATTAGTTTCGCTCACTCTCGAAATCAAGCATTTTACAGCAGGTTGGAGCAGCCTGTATCTCAGCACAGGAATAAGGTAGGGAAGAATTCTAAGGCTCATTTTGACTGCCTCCAGAAGTTAGATCAGATGGCAAATTGGATTTGGTGCTAGGTCTTTCCCTTTAGGTTTTACCCCAACAATGTTTTCATTAGTTTCGCTCACTCTCGAAATCAAGCATTTTACAGCAGGTTGGAGCAGCCTGTATCTCAGCACAGGAATAAGGTAGGGAAGAATTCTAAGGATCATTGTGACTGCCTCCAGAAGTTAGATCAGATGGCAAATTGGATTTGGTGCTAGGTCTTTCCCTTTAGGTTTTACCCCAACAATGTTTTCATTAGTTTCGCTCACTCTCGAAATCAAGCATTTTACAGCAGGTTGGAGCAGCCTGTATCTCAGCACAGGAATAAGGTAGGGAAGAATTCTAAGGCTCATTTTGACTGCCTCCAGAAGTTAGATCAGATGGCAAATTGGATTTGGTGCTAGGTCTTTCCCTTTAGGTTTTACCCCAACAATGTTTTCATTAGTTTCGCTCACTCTCGAAATCAAGCATTTTACAGCAGGTTGGAGCAGCCTGTATCTCAGCACAGGAATAAGGTAGGGAAGAATTCTAAGGCTCATTTTGACTGCCTCCAGAAGTTAGATCAGATGGCAAATTGGATTTGGTGCTAGGTCTTTCCCTTTAGGTTTTACCCCAACAATGTTTTCATTAGTTTCGCTCACTCTCGAAATCAAGCATTTTACAGCAGGTTGGAGCAGCCTGTATCTCAGCACAGGAATAAGGTAGGGAAGAATTCAAATGCTCATTTTGACTGCCTCCAGAAGTTAGATCAGATGGCAAATTGGATTTGGTGCTAGGTCTTTCCCTTTAGGTTTTACCCCAACAATGTTTTCATTAGTTTCGCTCACTCTCGAAATCAAGCATTTTACAGCAGGTTGGAGCAGCCTGTATCTCAGCACAGGAATAAGGTAGGGAAGAATTCTAAGGCTCATTTTGACTGCCTCCAGAAGTTAGATCAGATGGCAAATTGGATTTGGTGCTAGGTCTTTCCCTTTAGGTTTTACCCCAACAATGTTTTCATTAGTTTCGCTCACTCTCGAAATCAAGCATTTTACAGCAGGTTGGAGCAGCCTGTATCTCAGCACAGGAATAAGGTAGGGAAGAATTCTAAGGCTCATTTTGACTGCCTCCAGAAGTTAGATCAGATGGCAAATTGGATTTGGTGCTAGGTCTTTCCCTTTAGGTTTTACCCCAACAATGTTTTCATTAGTTTCGCTCACTCTCGAAATCAAGCATTTTACAGCAGGTTGGAGCAGCCTGTATCTCAGCACAGGAATAAGGTAGGGAAGAATTCTAAGGCTCATTTTGACTGCCTCCAGAAGTTAGATCAGATGGCAAATTGGATTTGGTGCTAGGTCTTTCCCTTTAGGTTTTACCCCAACAATGTTTTCATTAGTTTCGCTCACTCTCGAAATCAAGCATTTTACAGCAGGTTGGAGCAGCCTGTATCTCAGCACAGGAATAAGGTAGGGAAGAATTCTAAGGCTCATTTTGACTGCCTCCAGAAGTTAGATCAGATGGCAAATTGGATTTGGTGCTAGGTCTTTCCCTTTAGGTTTTACCCCAACAATGTTTTCATTAGTTTCGCTCACTCTCGAAATCAAGCATTTTACAGCAGGTTGGAGCAGCCTGTATCTCAGCACAGGAATAAGGTAGGGAAGAATTCTAAGGCTCATTTTGACTGCCTCCAGAAGTTAGATCAGATGGCAAATTGGATTTGGTGCTAGGTCTTTCCCTTTAGGTTTTACCCCAACAATGTTTTCATTAGTTTCGCTCACTCTCGAAATCAAGCATTTTACAGCAGGTTGGAGCAGCCTGTATCTCAGCACAGGAATAAGGTAGGGAAGAATTCTAAGGCTCATTTTGACTGCCTCCAGAAGTTAGATCAGATGGCAAATTGTATTTGGTGCTAGGTCTTTCCCTTTAGGTTTTACCCCAACAATGTTTTCATTAGTTTCGCTCACTCTCGAAATCAAGCATTTTACAGCAGGTTGGAGCAGCCTGTATCTCAGCACAGGAATAAGGTAGGGAAGAATTCTAAGGCTCATTTTGACTGCCTCCAGAAGTTAGATCAGATGGCAAATTGGATTTGGTGCTAGGTCTTTCCCTGTAGGTTTTACCCCAACAATGTTTTCATTAGTTTCGCTCACTCTCGAAATCAAGCATTTTACAGCAGGTTGGAGCAGCCTGTATCTCAGCACAGGAATAAGGTAGGGAAGAATTCTAAGGCTCATTTTGACTGCCTCCAGAAGTTAGATCAGATGGCAAATTGGATTTGGTGCTAGGTCTTTCCCTTTAGGTTTTACCCCAACAATGTTTTCATTAGTTTCGCTCACTCTCGAAATCAAGCATTTTACAGCAGGTTGGAGCAGCCTGTATCTCAGCACAGGAATAAGGTAGGGAAGAATTCTAAGGCTCATTTTGACTGCCTCCAGAAGTTAGATCAGATGGCAAATTGGATTTGGTGCTAGGTCTTTCCCTTTAGGTTTTACCCCAACAATGTTTTCATTAGTTTCGCTCACTCTCGAAATCAAGCATTTTACAGCAGGTTGGAGCAGCCTGTATCTCAGCACAGGAATAAGGTAGGGAAGAATTCTAAGGATCATTTTGACTGCCTCCAGAAGTTAGATCAGATGGCAAATTGGATTTGGTGCTAGGTCTTTCCCTTTAGGTTTTACCCCAACAATGTTTTCATTAGTTTCGCTCACTCTCGAAATCAAGCATTTTACAGCAGGTTGGAGCAGCCTGTATCTCAGCACAGGAATAAGGTAGGGAAGAATTCTAAGGCTCATTTTGACTGCCTCCAGAAGTTAGATCAGATGGCAAATTGGATTTGGTGCTAGGTCTTTCCCTTTAGGTTTTACCCCAACAATGTTTTCATTAGTTTCGCTCACTCTCGAAATCAAGCATTTTACAGCAGGTTGGAGCAGCCTGTATCTCAGCACAGGAATAAGGTAGGGAAGAATTCTAAGGCTCATTTTGACTGCCTCCAGAAGTTAGATCAGATGGCAAATTGGATTTGGTGCTAGGTCTTTCCCTTTAGGTTTTACCCCAACAATGTTTTCATTAGTTTCGCTCACTCTCGAAATCAAGCATTTTACAGCAGGTTGGAGCAGCCTGTATCTCAGCACAGGAATAAGGTAGGGAAGAATTCTAAGGCTCATTTTGACTGCCTCCAGAAGTTAGATCAGATGGCAAATTGGATTTGGTGCTAGGTCTTTCCCTTTAGGTTTTACCCCAACAATGTTTTCATTAGTTTCGCTCACTCTCGAAATCAAGCATTTTACAGCAGGTTGGAGCAGCCTGTATCTCAGCACAGGAATAAGGTAGGGAAGAATTCTAAGGATCATTTTGACTGCCTCCAGAAGTTAGATCAGATGGCAAATTGGATTTGGTGCTAGGTCTTTCCCTTTAGGTTTTACCCCAACAATGTTTTCATTAGTTTCGCTCACTCTCGAAATCAAGCATTTTACAGCAGGTTGGAGCAGCCTGTATCTCAGCACAGGAATAAGGTAGGGAAGAATTCTAAGGCTCATTTTGACTGCCTCCAGAAGTTAGATCAGATGGCAAATTGGATTTGGTGCTAGGTCTTTCCCTTTAGGTTTTACCCCAACAATGTTTTCATTAGTTTCGCTCACTCTCGAAATCAAGCATTTTACAGCAGGTTGGAGCAGCCTGTATCTCAGCACAGGAATAAGGTAGGGAAGAATTCTAAGGCTCATTTTGACTGCCTCCAGAAGTTAGATCAGATGGCAAATTGGATTTGGTGCTAGGTCTTTCCCTGTAGGTTTTACCCCTACAATGTTTTCATTAGTTTCGCTCACTCTCGAAATCAAGCATTTTACAGCAGGTTGGAGCAGCCTGTATCTCAGCACAGGAATAAGGTAGGGAAGAATTCTAAGGCTCATTTTGACTGCCTCCAGAAGTTAGATCAGATGGCAAATTGGATTTGGTGCTAGGTCTTTCCCTTTAGGTTTTACCCCAACAATGTTTTCATTAGTTTCGCTCACTCTCGAAATCAAGCATTTTACAGCAGGTTGGAGCAGCCTGTATCTCAGCACAGGAATAAGGTAGGGAAGAATTCTAAGGATCATTTTGACTGCCTCCAGAAGTTAGATCAGATGGCAAATTGGATTTGGTGCTAGGTCTTTCCCTTTAGGTTTTACCCCAACAATGTTTTCATTAGTTTCGCTCACTCTCGAAATCAAGCATTTTACAGCAGGTTGGAGCAGCCTGTATCTCAGCACAGGAATAAGGTAGGGAAGAATTCTAAGGATCATTTTGACTGCCTCCAGAAGTTAGATCAGATGGCAAATTGGATTTGGTGCTAGGTCTTTCCCTTTAGGTTTTACCCCAACAATGTTTTCATTAGTTTCGCTCACTCTCGAAATCAAGCATTTTACAGCAGGTTGGAGCAGCCTGTATCTCAGCACAGGAATAAGGTAGGGAAGAATTCTAAGGCTCATTTTGACTGCCTCCAGAAGTTAGATCAGATGGCAAATTGGATTTGGTGCTAGGTCTTTCCCTTTAGGTTTTACCCCAACAATGTTTTCATTAGTTTCGCTCACTCTCGAAATCAAGCATTTTACAGCAGGTTGGAGCAGCCTGTATCTCAGCACAGGAATAAGGTAGGGAAGAATTCTAAGGCTCATTTTGACTGCCTCCAGAAGTTAGATCAGATGGCAAATTGGATTTGGTGCTAGGTCTTTCCCTTTAGGTTTTACCCCAACAATGTTTTCATTAGTTTCGCTCACTTCTCGAAATCAAGCATTTTACAGCAGGTTGGAGCAGCCTGTATCTCAGCACAGGAATAAGGTAGGGAAGAATTCTAAGGCTCATTTTGACTGCCTCCAGAAGTTAGATCAGATGGCAAATTGGATTTGGTGCTAGGTCTTTCCCTTTAGGTTTTACCCCAACAATGTTTTCATTAGTTTCGCTCACTCTCGAAATCAAGCATTTTACAGCAGGTTGGAGCAGCCTGTATCTCAGCACAGGAATAAGGTAGGGAAGAATTCTAAGGCTCATTTTGACTGCCTCCAGAAGTTAGATCAGATGGCAAATTGGATTTGGTGCTAGGTCTTTCCCTTTAGGTTTTACCCCAACAATGTTTTCATTAGTTTCGCTCACTCTCGAAATCAAGCATTTTACAGCAGGTTGGAGCAGCCTGTATCTCAGCACAGGAATAAGGTAGGGAAGAATTCTAAGGCTCATTTTGACTGCCTCCAGAAGTTAGATCAGATGGCAAATTGGATTTGGTGCTAGGTCTTTCCCTTTAGGTTTTACCCCAACAATGTTTTCATTAGTTTCGCTCACGCTCGAAATCAAGCATTTTACAGCAGGTTGGAGCAGCCTGTATCTCAGCACAGGAATAAGGTAGGGAAGAATTCTAAGGCTCATTTTGACTGCCTCCAGAAGTTAGATCAGATGGCAAATTGGATTTGGTGCTAGGTCTTTCCCTTTAGGTTTTACCCCAACAATGTTTTCATTAGTTTCGCTCACTCTCGAAATCAAGCATTTTACAGCAGGTTGGAGCAGCCTGTATCTCAGCACAGGAATAAGGTAGGGAAGAATTCTAAGGCTCATTTTGACTGCCTCCAGAAGTTAGATCAGATGGCAAATTGGATTTG
>NW_027144459.1:0-37059 GCF_026170545.1 Melanerpes formicivorus | reverse complement strand
GGACCTCCAGAGATCATCCAGTCCAACCTCCCTGCCAGAGCAGCAGCACCCAGGGGAGTCCACACAGGAATGCATCCAGGAGGGTTTATAAAGTCTCCAGAGGAGACTCTACAACCTCTCAGGGCAGCCTGTTCCAGGGCTCTGTCACCCTCACTGGAAAGAAGTTTCTCCTCACATTGAAGTTAAACCTTCTATGTTCAAGCTTGTCTCCATTGTTCCTTGGCTTATTGCTGTGCACCACTAAAAAGAGCTTGGCCCCCTCCACTTGACACCCACCCCTCAGAGATTGATAGACATTGATCATATCCCCTCTCAGCCTTCTCTTCTCCAGACTAAACAGCCCCAGGGCTCTCAGTCTCTCTTCCCAGGGGAGATGCTCAAGTCCCTTAAGCATCCTTGTGGCTCTCTGTTGGATTTCCTCCAGCAGGTCTCTGTCTGTCATGAACTGGGTAGCCCCGAACTGGACACAGGCTTGCAGCTGGGCAGAGCAGAGAATGAGTATGTCAGAATAAGTCTTGTAGATTTCTTTCAGTGGAGAGGTTTTTGACATCTGACTCATTATTTTTTTTCCTCCAACACAATGCTGAGAACTACCAACTATTCCCTAGAAATGTGAGCTCCTTCAACAAACTCCTACCAGTCTCTCACTGCAAGTATAACAGCTTGCAAGAGCCTACAATAATCAGACAGTCCAAACCAAACAAACTGAAATGCATAATGTATGCAGGATCAGTGCCTAAAGTGGAAGACAATTGCAGAGTAATATTGACCATATGATCAAAGAATGCTATGCTTTTCTGGAATGCCATTACCAACCCTCTAGCAGAAGGCCATGGAAGAATGCAGAGGGCTCCATGCTGGTAACTTACAAAAAGAGAGGTTCCTCAGAGAGGTGACCAACATTTATTGATTCTATGATTCTATCAGCAGCAGAACAAGAGGACACAGACTCAAGCTGCACCAGGGGAAGCTTAGGCTTGAGGTGAGGAGAAAGTTCTTCACAGAGAGAGTAATTGGCCTTTGGAATGTGCTACCCAGGGAGGTGGTGGAGTCACCATCACAGGCCAGGCTGGATGTGGCTGTGAGCAACCTGCTGTAGTGTGAGGTCCCCATGGCAGGGGGATTGGGACTGGATGATCCTTGAGGTCCCTTCTAACCCTAACAATTCTATGATTCTATTATTTTTCTATGTTGGAGCTGCAGGTGTTCAAGAGGGGATTGGATGTGGCACTTGAAGCCATGGTTTAGTTAGTCATGAGTTGTGGGGTGATAGGTTGGACTTGATTATCTCTGAGGTCTCTTCCAACCTTATTGATTCTATGATTCTATGATTCCATTTCATTGTTTTTTTTAATCCCAGCATCAAATATTGAAAAGTAATCAGTAGGGACAACAACATGGGTTGCAAGGCAAGTAGAAACATAGATTCATAGAATTGTTAGGGTTGGAAGGGACCTCAAGGATCACCCAGTTCTAACCCCCCCCGCCATAAGCAGGGACACTTCACGATAGATCAGATGGCTCCGAGCCACATCCAGCCTGGCCTTAACAAACTCCAGGGATGAGGCAAGGATGGGTGATACAATAGAACAGAACAGAACAGAAGAGACTAGACTAGACTAGACTAGAGTAAGATAGAATGGAATGGAATGGCATAGAATAGAATAGAATGGAATAGAATTAACCAGGTTGGAAAAGACCTCAGAGATCATCAAGTCCAACCTATCACCCAACACCATCTGATCATCCAAAACATGGCACCAAGTGCCTCCTCCTAAACACTTCCAGTGATGGTGACTCCACCACCTCCCTGGGCAGCACATTCCAATGGCAAATATATCTTTCTGGGAAGAATTTCTTCTTAACATCCATTCTAATCCTCTCCTGGCACAGCTTGAGACTGTATCCTCTTGTTCTGGTGCTGGCTGCCTGGGAGAAAAGACTAACCCCCACCTGGCTACAACCCCCCTTCAGGGAGTTGTAGACAGCAAGAAGGTCTCCCTTGAGCCTCCTCTTCTCCAGGCTAAGCAACCCCAGCTCCCTCAGCCTCTCCTCACAGGGCTGTGCTCCAAACCCCTCCACAGCTTTGTTGCCCTTCTCTGGACACCTTCTAGCAACTCAACCTCCTTCCTAAACTGAGAAGCCCAGAACTGGACACAGGACTCTAGGTGTGGCCTAACTAGTCCTGAGTACAGGGCAGAATGACTTCCCTGCTCCTGCTGGCCACACTGTTCCTGATGCAGGCCAGGATGCCATTGGCCCTCTTGGCTGCCTGGGCACACTGCAGGCTCATCTTCAGCCTACTATCAACCAGTACCCCCCAGGTCCCTCTCTGCCTGGCTGCTCTCCAGCCACTCTGCCCCCAGCCTGTAGCACTGCATGGGGTTGCTGTGGCCAACCTGGCACTTGGATGTGTTCAGTCTCATGCCCTTCTGTCTGACTCTGCCCATCTGTCCAGCCTGTCAAGGTCCCTCTGCAGAGCTCTCCTACCCTCTAGCAGATCAACTCCTGTCCCCAGCTTGGTGTCATCTGCAAATTTACTGATGATGGACTCAATGCCCTCATGCAGATCATCAGTGAAGATGTTAAAGAGCACAGGGCCCAGCATTGATCCCTGGGGCCCACCACTAGTGCCTGGCTGCCAGCTGGCTGTGGCACCATTCGCCACCACTCTCTGGGCTCGGCCCTCCAGCCAGTTCCCATCCCAGCTCAGAGTGCTGCTGTCCAAGCCACAGGTTGGATAGGTTGGACTTGATGACCTCAAAGGTCTTTTTCAACCTGGTTAATTCTGTATGCTGTATTCTGACTTAATATTCAGTAAAAATCATGGCGGTGCTGAGTGTTAGACGAAGTAAAGGCCTGGCACGTTTTGTAGCTGTATTTATAGAGCTTATTGAACAGATCCTTTTATCTTGTTCTTTTAATCTTAAGATGCAGCATCTTGTGCTTCTTATCAGTCACTTCACAGAAGAACTGGTTTCATGGGGGAGAGACGATATTTCTATTCTGTTTCAAGTTAAATGGCATCTTTGTCTTCTGAGAGGAGCTCTGCTTTTGAAGTTCTGCTTTCCCTGCTTGCTTTGGTGATTTTCAATTATTTTTGCTTATTTTACCAGCTAACCTTTTGTTTCTAGGTTTAAGATGAAGAGGAACAGATTATTTCTCTATTAACTTACTCAGCCATCGATGTAATAAAATTTAAGCATAGAATGTGTCTCTATAAGACTATGAATACAGTTTAAGTGCTCAGAGTAAGAGCTGTTGGTCAGGTGCTCCATCAAATCATGGACTCATAGAATCAATAAGGTTGGAAAAGAGCTCAGAGATCATCAAGTCCAAACTAGCAGCCAACAACTCATGACGACTAAACCATGGCTTCAAGCACCATGTCCAATCCTTTTATGAACACCTCCAGGGATAATGACTCCACCACCTCCCTGGGCAGCACATTCCAATGGCAAATTACTCTGTCTGAGAAGAACTTTCTCCTCACCTCCAGCTTAATCTTCCCCTGGCACAGCTTGAGACTGTGTCCTCTTGTTCTGGAGCTGGCTGCCTGGGAGAAAAGACCAACCCCCACCTGGCTTCAACTTCCCTTCAGGGAGTTGTAGAGAGCAGGAAGGTATCCCCTGAGCCTCCTCTTCTCCAGGCTAAGCAACCCCAGCTCCCTCAGCCTCTCCTCACAGGGCTGTGCTCCAGACCTCTCCCCAGCCTTGTTGGCCTTCTCTGGACACATTTGAGCAACTCAACGTCTTTCATGAACTGTGGGCTCCAGAACTGAACACAGTACTCCAGGTGTGGCCTAACCAGTGCTGAGTACAGGACTGGGGCAGTGGATGGCTGAAGTGGTGAAAGAGATCCTTAGAGTGAGATGTTAATAGCAATGGAGATACATAAGCAATGAAAATGTCCTTGAAAGGAGAAATGAAGAACAACCTTTCAGTCAATGCAATCAATCATTCATGTGTGTTTGTCAGGGACACTTTCCACTTCAATTCATTCCTGCAAGCTGGCAGTGAGGTCATGATCCACTAGCAGTCCCATTAGGCAGAAGTTTCAGTTCCCCACTGCCTCAGAAGTTATTCCTCATGGATTCATTATTAGAAGTATTGTTCCTTTTGCCTTCGTTGTCTTCCTGTTGCCAAGATATTAAGTCTGGGAAAAGCTGAAGGAAATCTGGGATAAATGATGGCCTTCTGTGATGAAAGGACTGGCTTGGTGGATTATTGGAAGGGCAAGGAAGAAACCAGAAGAAATGAAAAGTTATTATGGGATATGCATTTTAGGTAAAGGGAACAGTGGCAGCAGACCTTAATGAAGCTGATTATCTCAGTTCACTTTATGTTTCCCAAGGAACAAGTGACAGGACAAGAGAATATGGCCTCAAGTTTCCCCAGGGAAGGATTGGGTTGGACATGGGGAACAATTCTTTCCCCAAAAGGGTTGTTAAGTCCTGGCCTCAGCTGCCTGGGGCAGTGGTGGGGTCCCTATCTCTGGAAGGGTTTCAGAGCTGGTGGGTGGCATCAAGAGAAGCGATAGCCAGCAGGTCAAGGGAGGTGATTCTCCCTCTCTACTGCACTCTGGTGAGACCCAACCTGGGGCACTGCATCCAGCTCTGGAGTCTCTATTACAGAAGGATCTGGATGTGCTGGAACATGTCCAGAAGAGGGCCAGGAGGATGAGCAGAGGGCTGGAGCTGCTCTCCTAGGAGGACAGACTGAGAGAGTTGGGGCTGTTCAGTGTGGAGAAGAGAAGGCTCCAAGGAGACTTAATTGTGGCCTTCCAGTATCTGAAGGGGGCTACAAGAAAGCTGGGGAGGGACTTCTGAGGGTGTCAGAGAGTGATAGGACTGGGGGGAATGAAGCAAAACTGGAAATGGGTAGATTCAGATTAGATGTTAGGAAGAAGTTCTTCCCCATGAGGGTGGTGAGAGACTGACACAGGTTGCCCAGGGAGGTGGTGGAAGCCTCATCCCCGGAGGTGTTTGCAGCC
Source organism: Melanerpes formicivorus (assembly GCF_026170545.1). Classification (NCBI taxonomy): domain Eukaryota; kingdom Metazoa; phylum Chordata; class Aves; order Piciformes; family Picidae; genus Melanerpes; species Melanerpes formicivorus. The sequence continues at coordinate 32,067 of NW_027144459.1, read as the reverse complement.
AGGCTGGCTGTGGCTGTGAGCAACCTGCTGTAGTGTGAGGTGTCCCTGCCCATGGCAGGGGGGATGGAACTGGCTGATCCCTGAGGTCCCTTCCAACCCTGACAATTCTATGATTCTATTATACATGGTGCTTCAGGACAGAGTTTAGTGGCGACCTGGCAGTGCTGAGTCCATGGTGAATGATCTTAAAGGTCTGCTCCAACCAAACCCAATTCTTTTAGGCTCATGTCCTTCAGTACATTGTATTTGCTCTATATTTTCTCCACTTCTAAACTTCTAACAGCTGGAGACCTGATAGGAGCCAAGGCAATAATGGAGGGGCCAGTGGGTGGTTTTGAGATTCTAAAAATCCTGGCCTCTCTGTTTTGTTTTCCCCTTCACACCACTTGCTTTGATCCCTGAGAGACTGAAGTTTATTACACCTTCTGATGCAATAAGCATAGCCTGGGTCATGACACACTAGGTAATTTTCTAGTTTATTTCTACTGTCTCCTTCCAAATTATCTCTTTGCTTACAACTGGGTTCTTTTCCCACCATGGATCTATGATTTGAGGTGGAATTTCTTGTTGGAGTCAGTCTTTCCCTACTGAATACTTGTGAATTCCATATAGAATAGAAAGAGAATAGGAATGGAATGGAATGGAATGGAATGGAATGGAATGGAATGGAATGGAATGGAATGGAATGGAATGGAATGGAATAGAATAGAATAGAATAGTAGAAGAATGGAAGAATAGAATAGAATAGAATAGAATAGAATAGAATAGAATAGAACAGAACAGAACTGAATTGAATTGAATTGAATTGAATTGAATTGAATTGAATTGAATTGAATTGAATTGAATTGAATTGAATTGAATTGATCAGGTTGGAAAAGACCTTCTAGATCATCAAGTCCAACCCATCATCCAACTCCATCTATTCAACTAAACCATGGCACCAAGCACCCCATCCAGGCACTTCTTAAACACCTCCAGTGATGGTGACTCCACCACCTGGGCAACACATTCTAACGCCCAATCTCTGTTTCTGGGAAGAACTTCTTCCTAACATCCAGCCTAAACCTCCCCTGGCACAGCCTGAGACTGTGTCCTCTTGTTCTGGTGCTGGTTTCCTGGGAGAAGAGACCAACCCCCACCTGGCTACAACCTCCCTTCAGGTAGTATTCTATAAGATATTCCCAAATACGTGTTTTAAAAGTCTGCATATAAGTGACCAGAGAGTTAATGTAAAACATGAATTTGTTTTTTCCTTTAGAAATGGTCCAATCCTTACTGGTCTCCTTGATTTAAGAAAGACAGTGAAAGACTTGAATGTGTCCAGAGAAAGGCAAGAAGGCTGGGGAGAGGTTTGGAGCACAGCCCTGTGAGGAGAGGCTGAAGGAGCTGGGGTTGCTTAGCTTGGAGAAGAGGAAGCTCAGGGGAGACCAACCTGGTCTACTCTTCCATTCCATTCCATTCCATTCCATTCCATTCCATTCCATTCCATTCCATTCCATTCCATTCCATTCCATTCCATTCCATTCCATTCCATTCCATTCTTGCTCTCTACAGCTACCTGAAGGGAGGTTGAAGCCAGGTGGGGGTTGGTCTCTTCTCCCAGGCAGCCATCACCAGAACAAGAGGACACAGTCTCTACCTGTGGCAGGGGAAGTTCAGGCTTGAGGTGAGGAGAAAGTTCTTCCCAGAAAGAGAGCTTGGCCATTGGAATGTGCTGCCCAGGGAGGTGGTGGAGTCACCGTCCCTGGAGGTGTTCAAAAAAGGCTTGGATGTGGCACTTGGAGCCATGGTTTAGTTGTCAGGAGGTGTTAGGTATTAAAATAGAATAGAATAGAATAGAATAGAATAGAATAGAATAGAATAGAATAGAATAGAATAGAATAGAATAGAATAGAATAGAATAGAATAGAATAGACCAGGTTGGAAGAGACCTTCAAGATCATCATGTCCAACCTATCAATCAATCCAACCCACCTAATCAACTAAACCGTGGCACCAAGCTTGGACTTGGTGATCCCTGAGGTCTTCTCCAACCTGGTTGATTCTGTGATTCTATGAAAGTTACAATACCCTGACTTTGGTTTTGGTGGGTTTTTGTGTTGTTTGGTTTGTTGGGGGTTGTTTGTTTGTTTGTGTTTGGTTTTGGTTTGGTTTGGTTTTTAATTTTTGGTCTTTAATAATTGAAGAAGAAAATAAAAGTCTTGATGGAAGATCCTGAGCCAGAACAATCCTCACTATCAATACAGACTGGGGGAGGAGGGGATAGAAAGCAGCCCTGAGGAAAAGGACTTGGGAGTGCTGAGAGATGAGAAGCTGGACAGGAGCAGGCAGGGTGAGTTTGCAGCACAGAAGGCAAATCACAGCCTGGGCTGCACCAAAAGATGTGTGGCCAGCAGAGCCAGAGAGGTGATTCTGCCACTTTGCTCTGCTCTGCTGAGACCTCACTTGGAGTACTGTGTGCAGGTCTGGAGGAAGGACATGGAGCTGATTGAGACGATCCAGAGGAGGGCCACCAAAATGATAAGGGGGCTGAAGCATCTCTGCTATGAGGACAGGCTGAGGGAGCTGGGGGTGTTCAGCCTGGAGAAGAGGAGGCTTCAGGGAGACTTAATAGCAGCCTGCCAGTACCTGAAGGGGGCTACAAGAAGGATGGAGACTGTTTGCAATGGCCTGCAGTGACAGGACAAGGGGCAATGGCTTCAAACTAGAGAAGGGCAGATTTAAATTGAATATCAAGAAGAAGTTCTTCACTATGAGGGTGGTGGAGCACTGGAACAGGTTGCCCAGGGAGGTGGTTGAGGCTCCTTCCCTAGAGGTATTCAAGGTGAGGCTCAATGAGGCTCTGGGCAACCTGATCTAGCTGGGGATGTCCCTGCTGACTGTGGGGAGATCAGACTGGATGAGTTTTGGAGGTCCCTTCTGTGGGACTATTCTATGATTGTAAGGAAATCTGAGGTTCATTATCCTTACAGACACATACAAGATGTGCAGAATAACTCTTGGTTACTCATTCTTCTGTCTCAGTGAAAATAAGTGTCAGATGTTTAGGAGGCCTAATTCACTTAATGAAAAGCATGGGTTTCATGTGTTAATTTTAGTTTCACAGCCACACTTTACAAAGGGGAAATTGTCTTGGTTGAGAACTAGGGTGCAGCACATCCTCACTTCTACATTTTAAAGCAGTGTCTGCCTGAATCACTTTGTGGGTTTCCAGTTTCAGCAGGATCCATTTAGCAAAACTACTGTGGTTGAGATTCCATTTGATATTTCAAACATGTTCTGAACTTACTCTGCAACATAATTCAATTTATCTTGGTTTGGAGCTTGGTTCCTGCTTTCTTTTTACTCAGACAACCTCTTCAGTTTAGAAGTCGTTTATTCTGCCTGAAGCTCAAAACTGATTCTCAAATTTTGGATGGTCTTACAGGTTTCTGTCAAATAAGTGATAGGATAGGATAGGATAGGATAGGATAGGATAGGATAGGATAGGATAGGATAGGATGGGATAGGATAGGATAGGATAGGATAGGATAGGATAGGATAAGATAGGATAGGATAAACCAGGTTGGAAGAGACCTTCAAGATCATCGTGTCCAACCTACCATCCAACACCATCTAATCAACTAACCTGTGGCACCAAGCACCCTATCAAGTCTCCTCCTGAGCATTTCCAGTGATGGTGACTCCACCACCTCCCCAGGCAGCCCATTCCAATGGGCAATCACTCTCTCTGTGTAGAACTTCCTCCTAACATACAACCTAAACCTCCCCTGGTGCAGCCTGTGACTGTGTCCTCTTGTTCTGGTGCTGGTTGCCTGGGAGAAGAGACCAACCTCCACCTGTCTACAACCTCCCTTCAGGTAGTTGTAGAGAGCAATAAGGTCACCCCAGAGCCTCCTCTTCTCCAGGCTAAGCAGCCCCAGCTCCCTCAGCCTCTCCTCACAGGGCTGTGCTCCAAACCCCTCACTGACTTCATTGCCCTTCTCTGGACACACTCCAGCAAGTCAACCTCCTTCCTAAACTGAGGGGCCCAGAACTGGACACAGGACTCGAGGTGTGGATGATTCATACATGTGATCTTCAGCAGACATATTTAAGTACAAGGAAAACTTTGAGGCTGTAACTTGGTGTGGGTGCAGGAGTAGGAGCTGAGTTGCGTGAACCTTGTAGAGTAGGGTTGTAGGTGAGACTTGGTGACCCTGAAGGTCTTTACCAACCTGGATGGATGTGTGGTCCTGTATCTGCTGCAAGAGAAGAATCATAGAATCATAGAATCAGAGAACTGTCAGGGTAGGAAGGGACCTCAAGGATCATCCAGTTCCAACCCCCCTGCCATGGGAGGGATACCTCACACTACAGCAGGTTGCTCACAGCCACATCCAGCTGGGCTACAAAAACCTCCAGGCACGAGGCTTCCACCACCTCCCTGGGCAACCTGTGCCAGTCTCTCACCACCCTCATGGGGAAGAACTTCTTCCTCACATCCAATTTGAATCTCCCCACTTCTAGTTTTGTTCCATTCCCCCCAGTCCTATCACTCCCTGACACCCTCTAAAGTCCCTCCTCAGCTTTCTTGTGGCCCCCGTCACATACTGGAAGGCCACAATTAGGTCTCCTCAGAGCCTTCTCTTCTCCAGACTGAGCAACCACAACTCTCTCAGTCTGTCTCTATAGCAGAGCTGCTCCAGCCCTCTGCTCATCCTTATGGCCCTTCTCTGGACACATTCAAGTGTTTCGATGTCCTTCTTAAACTGAGGGGCCCAGATCTGGACACAGGACTCAAGCTGTGGCCTAACCGGTGCTGAGTACAGGGCAGAATGATTTCCCTGCTCCTACTGGCCACACTATTCCTGATGCAGGCCAGGATACCATTGGCCTTATTTTTAGCAATGATTATAGAAAGGAAGGATTTTTTTCCTTCTCCAGTGTGGGTGTTGGGTTTTTTTTCCCCTTTGAAACCTCTTTCTTTTCAGTGATGCCCATGCTCAACTGAGTCTGGTCCAACAAGCAAACAGATGTCGCTTTCTTTTGAAAGGAGGATGGAATTGGTACCAGCAGCTCCACACCAGGGTGTGCCCCCACTGAATATTTGCAGGAGAAGGGACAGAAACATTCTGCAATTACAAAAAAAACCCACCCACAGAAATGAAACACACCAACCATGACTCTCATTGGACTCCTCTCATCACTCACTGAAAGCTGAAGAACTTTATTGTTACAGTGTAAAAGCTGTGCTCAATTGTAAAGAAGAATTAGGGGAAGTCATTCTGCCACACCTTTGAGTCCAGTGTCGAGTTTGGGGCTCCTCAGTTTAGGAAAGATGTTGAGCTTGCCTGGAACATGCCCAGAGAAGGGCAACAAGGAGACGAGCTGCAACAGACAAGGTTCAGGCTGGATGTTAGGAAGAAGTTCTACAAAGCAAGAGAGATTGGAGATGTGCTGCCCAGGCAGGTGGTGGAGTCACCATCGCTGGAGGTGTGTTTAAGAAGAGCCTGGATGAGGGCACTTGGTGCCATGGTTTAGTTGATGAAGATGGTGTTGGGTGATAGGTTGGACTTGAACTGATCTCAAAGGTCTCTTCCAACCTGGTCAATTCAATTCAATTCAATTCAATTCAATTCAATTCAATTCAATTCAATTCAATTCTTCAATGACAATTCAATTCAATTCAATTCAATTCAATTCAATTCAATTCAATTCAATTCAGTTCAATTCCATTCGTTTCTATCCCATATCTCTTCCCCCTTCCCCTCCCCTTCCCCTTCCTTCCCCTTCCCCTTCCCCTTCCCTTCCCTTCCCTTCCTTCCCTTCCCTTCCCTTCCCGCTTGCCCTTCCCTTCCCTTCCCTTCCCTTCCCTTCCCTTCCCTTCCCTTCCCTTTCCCTTCCCTTCCCTTCCTCTTCCCTTCCTTCCCTTCCCTTCCCTTCCCTTCCCTTCCCTTCCCTTCCCCTTCCTTCCCTTCCCTTCCCGTTCCTTCCTTCCGCTTCCCTTCCCTTCCCTTCCCCTTCCCTTCCGCTTCCCTTCCCTTCCCTTCCCTTCCCTTCCGCCTTCCCTTCCCTTCCCCTTCCCTTCCCTTCCCTTCCCTTCCCTTCCCTTTCCCTTCCCTTCCCTTCCCTTCCCTTCCCTTCCCTCCCTTCCCTTCCCTTCCCTTCTCTTCTCTTCCTTCTCTTCTCTTCTCTTCTCTTCTCTTCCTCTTCTCTTCTCTTCTCTTCTCTTCTCTTCTCCTTCTCTTCTCTTCTCTCTCTTCTCTTCTCTTCTCTTCTCTTCTCTTCTCTTCTCTTCTCTTCTCTTCTCTCTTCTCTCTTCTCTCCACCTTTCTAATATAAAATTGTAGAAGGCCATTGAGCAACCTCAGGTCAGAGTTGGAAAAACATTTCTTACACCAGTGCCTGAGCAGGGCAGCAAACTTTAATTTGCAGTGACAAACTCTGTCCTTTGGGACAAATATTTCTTCAGAAACCGTAAAATATTTCTCCACCATGAGCAGTGAAAGTGCTCTTGCTCAGTTTAAAAGCCAGCAATAACAACCTTTGCTACTCTTTCTGTTTTTCTGGATGCCTTTACTCATTAAGCTGTTTTCTGAACAGTTGAAATGAAGGCTCACACCCTGCCATAAGCAAATTTGAGACTCATGCATAGCTTTTTTTCACAGGATCACAGGATGTTAGGGGTTGGAAGGGACCTCTGAAGATCATCAAGTCCCAAACCCACTGCCAGAGCAGGACCATAGAATCCAGCACAGGTCACACAGGAGTGCATCCAGATGGGGCTTGAAAGTCTCCAGAGAAGGAGACTCCACAACCTCTCTGGGCAGCAAGTCATCTTTCTTGCATTGGAAGGGGGTCAGAACTGGACACAGTCCTCAAGGTGTGGCCTAACCAGTGCTGAGTACAGGGGCAGAATGACTTCCCTGCTCCTGCTGGCCACTCTGTTCCTGATTAGATGCCAGTACCATAAAGAGTGTTTGGAAATGCCCCACAGGCTATATTTCCATGCTAAAGGCAGCTTTGTCCACAACTGCCATCAGCATTGGACACAATGAATTTAAAAGGCTGCTTCTTGTGTGACCAATTGCATCAAGCTTTTCCAATGCCAAAAAAAAACATGCCCTTTGTAAACAGCAGCTTCTTTACTCCACTGAAAGTCAAGTGAGCAGTGACACACATAGGCTTTAGAATAGAGTAGAGTAGAGTGGAGTGGAGTGGAGTGGAGTGGAGTGGAGTGGAATGGAATGGAATGGAGTGGAGTGGAATGGAATGGAATGGAATGGAATGGAATGGAATGGAATGGAATGGAATGGAATAGAATAGAATAGAATAGAATAGAATAGAATAGAATAGAATAGAATAGGATAGGATAGGATAGAATAGGATAGACCAGGTTGGAAGAGACCTTCAAGATCATCGTGTCCAACTTATCATCCAACACCACCTAATCAACTAAACCATGGCACCAAGCACCCCATCAAGTCTCCTTCTAAACACCTCCAGTGATGGTGACTCCACCACCTCCCCAGGCAGCCCATTCCAATGGGCAATCACTCTGTGTAGAATTTCTTCCTAACATCCAGTCTGAACCTCCCCTTGCACAGTTTGAGACTGTGCCCTCTTGTTCTGGTGCTGGTTGCCTGGGAGTAGAGACCAACCCCCGCCTGTCTACAACCTCCCTTCAGGTAGTTGTAGATAGCAATAAGGTCTCCCCTGAGCCTCCTCTTTGCTTTTCTGTGTGAGTAGCTATTGCTCACAGACCTTGAGTCTTTGATTCTAAAGCTTTGGAGCCATTTTTTGGAGCATGGCTGAAGGAGAAAAGCGAGGAGAAACCAGAGCACCGCAGTCTTGGGCGTGCTGGGCTTAGTGGTCTGAAATCCACTGAGCTCATTTTGTTTAGCCTTGTTTCAATTCCAAGATAATTCAATCTTTGTTTGCAGCCCTCTCAAAACAAAAATACACCAAACAACATATTATCTGTAAAAATAACCCAAAAAGTAACTCCAAAACATTGGCAAGCACATTCCATCGAGGAGACGGGAATCAAGAGGCTGTTTTCAAGACAGCAAAGATTATTTTTCACTGGCTTCATGGCAAGTTGATGTGTTTTCTAAGCCACCAAACACCCACCCTCTTCAGCACTCAGAAAAAAAACATCTTGTCTCAAACACATGGTTTGGTTTCCATTACTGGAACATCATATCTTGGCTGAGCCAAAGCCTTCTGCAGGCCCCTTGAACAACTTCCCTGGCCAGCAGGAGCGGGGAAGGCATTCTGCCCCTGTACTCAGCACTGGTTAGGCCACACCTTGAGTCCTGTGTCCAGTTCTGGGGTCCTCAGTTTAGGAGAGATGTTGAGATGCTGGAAGGTGTCCAGAGAAGGGCAACAAAGCTGGGGAAGGGTCTGGAGCACAGCCCTGTGAGGAGAGGCTGAGGGAGCTGGGGTTGCTTAGCCTGGAGAAGAGGAGGCTCAGGGGGAGACCTTCTTGCTGTCTACAACTACCTGAAGGGAAGTTGTAGCCAGGTGGGGGTTGGTCTCTTCTGCCAGGCAACCAGCACCAGAACAAGAGGACACCATCTCAAGCTGTGCCAGGGGAGGTTTAGGCTGGATGTTAGGAAGAAATTCTTCATAGTAAGAGAGATTGGCCATTGGAGTGTGCTGCCCAGGGAGGTGGTGGAGTCATTATCCCTGGAGGTGTCTAAAAAAGGATTGGATGTGGCACTTGGAGGCATGGTTTAGTTGTCTGGAAGTGTTGGAGGCATGGTTTAGTTGTCTGGAAGTGTTAGGTATTAGGTAACAGGCTGGACTTGATGATCTCTTAGGGCTCTTCCAACCTTTTGATTGAATGATTCTATGGTAGTATCTCCAGCTGGAGAGGGTTTCTGTGGGCCAGCTCATATGAGGCTGATCTCCAGGGTCAGACATTAATGTGCAATGTCACTGTGCTTGCTCTTTCTGGCTCTGTGTCTGCTAGGAAATCAAGACAACCCAAGCCTTATTTTCTGCTCCTGAGGGCAGCTGGTAAAACCCAGCAGTATACCACACAAACCATGCAAACTACATAAGCCTTTCTTACCAATAGGAGAGCATCACCCAAACTGCATTTTGGGAACATTCATGGATCATTGGAAACGTTGATAATGTAACCCAGAGGAGAGTTATGCTAAAGAAAATACCAAAATTATGCTTAGAGATCTTGTTGTGGCCTTCCAGTATCTGAAGGGGGCTACAAAAAAAGCTTCTGAGGGTGTCAGGGAGTGATAGGACTGGGGGGAGTGGAACAAAACTAGAAATGGGGAGATTCAGATTGGATGTTAGGAAGAAGTTGTTCCCCAGGAGGGTGGTGAGAGACTGGCACAGGTTGCCCAGGGAGGTGGTGGAAGCCTCATCCCTGGAGGTTTTTAAGGCCAGGCTGGATGTGGCTGTGAGCAACCTGCTGTAGTGTGAGGTGTCCCTGCCCATGGCAGGGGGGGTTGGAGCTGGCCGATCCTTGAGGTCCCTTCCACCCCTGACAATTCTGTGAATTGTGGCAGAAGCACCTCAAAGAGGAGAAAGTTGTACTGAACACTACAGTTTTAGCTAAAACATAAAATGCTTTTGTGCATTGAGAGTTTTAGGTAAAAATGGAATGGAATGGAATGGAATGGAATGCAATGCAATGCAATGCAATTAGAATAGAATAGAATAGAATAGAATAGAATAGAATAGAATAGAATAGAATTAGAATAGAATAGAATAGAACAGAATAGAATAGAATAGAATAGGATAGGATGGGTCAGGATAGGATAGGATGGGTCAGGATAGGATAGGATAGGATAGGACAGGATAGGATAGGATAGGATAGGATAGGATAGGATAGGATAGGATAGGATAGGATAGGATAGGATAAAATTCATAGTTTTATAGTTTCATAGTTTCATTCAGGGTTGGAAGGGACCACAAGGATCATCTAGTTCCAACCCCCCTGCCATGGGCAGGGGCACCCCACACTAGAGCAGCCTGCCCAGAGCCTCAGCCAGCCTGGGCTTAAACACCTCCAGGGACAGGGCCTCAACCACCTCCCTGGACAACACATTCCAGGGCTTCACCACTCTCATGGGGAAGAACTTCCTCCTCACATCTAGCCTGAATCTCCCCACCTCCAACTTTATTCCATTCCCCCTAGTCCTATCACTACCTGAGATCCTGAGAAGTCCTTCCCCAGCCTTCCTGTAGGCCCCCTTCAGATACTGGAAGGCCACAATGAGGTCACCTGGGAGCCTTCTCTTCTCCAGACTGAACAGCCCCAACTTCTTCAGTCTGTCCTCATAGGAGAGGTGCTCCAGCCCTCTGATCATCCTCGTGGCCCTTCTCTGGACACCTTCCAGCACCTCCAGATCCCTCTTGTAATAGGGGCTCCAGAACTCACCAGGTTGGAAAAGATCTTTGAGATCATTGAGTCCAACCTATCACCCAACACCATCTAATCAACTAAACCATGGCACAAGTGCCTCTTGCAGGCTCCTCCTTAAACACTTCCAGTAGATCCAAAGCAAGGGGACCAAAAAAAATAAGGAAGAAATAATACTGGATGTCTATCTTCCATCTTCAAATCTGAGAGTATAGCACCTGCTCCACTGGAGACACAGAGAGAGTCTCCAGTCCTCTTCAAATCACACTGCATACACTTTTGCATTAGTCAGATACTCTACTTCCTGCACCAGGGGAAGTTTAGGCTGGAGGTGAGGAGAAAGTTCTTCACAGAGAGAGTTGTTAGCCCTTGGAATGTGCTGCCCAGGGAGATGGTGGAGTCCCCGTCCCTGGAGGTGTTCAAAAAGGGATTAGATGTGGCACTTGAAGCCATGGTTTAGTTGTCATGAGGTGACTTGATGATCTCTGAGGTGTTTTCCAACCTTATTGATTCCATGATTCTATGATTCCCTTTTTTCTTTTTTTTCCATTGCTTTCTGTCAGAAGTGGCCAGCAGGGCAAGGGAGGTGATCCTCCCCCTCTGCTCAGCTCTGGGGAGGCCCCACCTGGAGTACTGCCTCCAGTTCTGGAGCCCCTATTACAAGAGGGATCTGGAGGTGCTGGAAGGTGTCCAGAGAAGGGCCAGGATGATGATCAGAGGGCTGGAGCACCTCTCCTATGAGGACAGACTGAAGGAGTTGGGGCTGTTCAGTCTGGAGAAGAGAAGGCTCTGAGGTGACCTCATTGTGGCCTTCCAGTATCTGAAGGGGGCTACAGGAAGGCTGGGGAGGGACTGCTCAGGATCTCAGGTAGTGATAGGACTAGGGGGAATGGAATGAAGCTGGAGGTGGGGAGATTCAGGCTGGAGGTGAGGAGGAAGTTCTTCCCCATGAGAGTGGTGAAGCCCTGGAATGGGTTGTCCAGGGAGGTGGTTGAGGCCCCATCCCTGGAGGTGTTTAAGCCCAGGCTGGCTGAGGCTGTGGCCAGGCTGATGTAGTGTGGGGTGTCCCTGGCCATGGCAGGGGGGTTGGAACTAGCTGATCCTTGTGGTCCCTTCCAACCCTGAATGATACTATGATACTATGATACTTAAGATGCCTCTCACTTCCAGACTCCTTTAACTTGATACTATAGTTTTTTTCCCCCCTCCAATTTTCTCTGAGCAGTGGTTCCTGCAGTGGAAGAGCAAGACAGCCTCTGGCCCCATTCCTAAATTTCTTGCAGTGCTCATTACCTTCCCTGGCTCAAGTGCCTGCCACAAACCTAATCCTTTCCCCAGACAGTTCCTCTGTCCCCACTTTTCAGACGCATTTCTGGAGGCTCTCTCTGTTTTACTCAAGCCTAATTCTTGCATGCTGAGATCACAAGTGCAACAAGATGATCCTGTCTTTCATCTGGGGAATCCAAAAAGCCTTCCAAACTTACATGTAAAGATCAGAGGTCTTGTTCTGAAATGTGCTTTGGTTCCACCCTCTGCTTTTTTGGCCACAGGTGATGAAAAATAGTCTCATTTTAAGTCTTAGTTTGTCTTGGGCCAGAGTTTACATGAAATGACCTTATCACTTGTTCCAATGCCTTTGGCATTGTGTCTGGCAATAGTGCCTCATCCACTGCTCACCACACATCTACCTCATGAGGTAGTGAAAACAACCTCTCTCTTCTTTTTGAACCTCTAGCAGGGCTAATCTCTGTGAGCTCTGAAGACAGATGATGTTCTCATTCCCACTGTTTCCCCTCTTGTGAAAAGTTTCTCCAGACATCTGACATTGCCCCTGGATATCTACCACTGTGTCTTATCTTTCCCCTTTTCTTTGAGAATCATAGAATAGAATCATAGAATCAACAAGGTTGGAAAAGACCTCAAAGATCATCCAGTGCAACCTGTCACCCAAGTCCTCATGACTACTAGACCATGGCACCAAGTGCCACATCCAATCCCCTCTTGAGCACCTCCAGGGATGGTGACTCCACCACCTCCCTGGGCAGCACATCCCAATGGCTAACAACTCTCTACTTTCTACTTTCCCTTCGTTCTCCTTTCTCAGCCCAGAGAGTGGTGGTGAATGGTGCCACATCCAGCTGGCAGCCAGGCACTAGTGATGTCCCCCAGGGATCAGTGCTGGCACCAATCTTGTTCAATATCTCTATTGATGATCTGGATGAGGGGATTGAGTCCATCATCAGAAAATATGCAGATGACACCAAGCTGGGGGCAGGAGTTGATCTCTAAGAGGGTAGGAGAGGCCAGCAGAGGGAACTTGACAGTCTGGACAGATGGGGAGAGTCCAATGACATGAGATTTAACACATCTAAGTGTAGATTCTACACATTGGCCACAACAACCCCATGCAGTGCTACAGGCTGGGGTAAGAGTGGCTGAGAGCAGCCAGGCAGAAAGGGACCTGGGGGCATTGTTTGATAGCAGGCTCCACATGAGCCTGTAGTGTGTCCAGGTCAATGGCATCCTGGCCTGCATCAGGAAGAGTGTGGCCAGCAGGAGCAGGGAGGTCATTCTGTCCTGGACTCAGCATGGGTTAAGTCACACCTTGAGGACTGTGTCCAGTTCTGGGCTCCTCAGTTTAGGAAAGATGTTGAGTTGCTGGAAGGTGTCCAGAGAAGGGCAACAAAGCTGGGGAGGGGTCTGGAGCACAGCCCTGTGAGGAGAGGCTGAGGAAGCTGGGGTTGCTTAGCCTGGAGAAGAGGAGGCTCAGAGGAGACCTTCTTGCTGTCTACAACTACCTGAAGGGAGGTTGCAGCCAGGTGGGGCTTGGTGTCTAAAAGTGAGGGAAGAGTGCTTCTTCCAGCCTCCAAGGAGAAGGAAACCTTGAAAGCAAGATGCAACTGTGGGATGGTTGCTACTGATTGGGCAGTGGTGTGGCTGTGCCTTTATGGGTTTGATGGGTGGACCATTCAGTGGATACAGAACTGGCTTGAGGGCCAAAACCTAAAGAGTGGCTTTCAACAGGTCCAGAGAAGGACTGTGAGGATGAGCAGAGGGCTGGAGCACCTCTGCTATGAGGACAGACTGAGGGAGTTGGGGCTGCTCAGACTGGAGAAGAGAAGGCTCCAAGGAGACCTAATTGTGGTCTTCCAGTATCTGAAGGGGGCTACAAGAAAGCTGGGGAGGGACTTCTTAACCTGTCAGAGAGTTCTAGGACTGGGGGGAATGGAACAAAACTAGAAATGGGTAGATTCGGATTGGATGTGAGGAAGAAGTTGTTCTCCATGAGGGTGGTGAGAGCCTGGCACAGGTTGCCCAGGGAGGTGGTGGAAGCCTCCTGCCTGGAGGTGTTTGCAGCCAGGCTGGATGTGGCTGTGAGCAACCTGCTGTAGTGTGAGGTGTCCCTGCCCATGGCAGGGGGGTTGGAAGTAGATGATCCTTGAGGTCCCTTCCAACCCTGACAATTCTCTGTGTAACTGCTCCTCACTCCCTGCTGCTTGTCTGCATTGTTTCACATTGCCTTTTGGAAAGAATGCACTCTCAGCTCCATGGAGAACAAAAGCCTGCAGCAGGTCAGGGAGAGCCTGATGGATTCCCTTTTTCTTTTTCCCCTCTGTTCTGCTAATCCAGTTGGTGATTCACTCTGACTACTTGCTTAAGCTTCCCTTCATTGTGCCATTTATCCACAGCTCCAGACAGGGAAGGGAGAGCATCATTGCTGTGCCAGGCTACCATGCTAACGGCAGACAGTGGGCATGTCAATGTGCTCTCTAAACAATATGGTTTTAAGGATTAATACCCTCCCCTGCAATAAAACTTATACCCTTGGAAACAGGGTTTGGCCATGTTTTCACTGCTGTGTAATGCAACACAGTTGATACAACTGTATGCACAGCAACCAGGGAACCCTCAGGGCAATCAGCACAGTAAAACCATCCCTTGCCTTGTCCTGTGTTGCAGAAGACAGAATTAACCAGGTTGGAAAAGACCTCAGAGATCAGCAAGGCCAACCTATCACCCAACACCATCTGATCAGCTAAACCATGGCACCAAGTGCCTCATCCAGGCTCTTTTTAAACACCCCCCAGGGATGGTGACTCCACCACCTTTTTTACCCTTTCTCAAGGTGGAGTCGCCATCCCTGGAGGTGTTTAGGAGGAGACTTGATGGGGTGCTTGGTTGCATGGTTTAGTTGGTTGGGTGGTGTTGGATGATAGGTTGCACACAATGATCTTGAAGGTCTCTTCCAACCTGAATTGTTCTGATCTGTTCTTTTCTGTTCTGTTCTATTCTATTCTATTCTATTCTAGTCTAGTCTAGTCTATTCCATTCCATTCCATTCTATTCCATTCCATTCCATTCTATTCTATTCTATTCTATTCTATTCTATTCTATTCTATTCTATTCTATTCTATTCTATTCTATTCTATTCTATTCTATTCCTGTGTTAAAAAAGGCTCCACAGAGATTGGATGTTTAAATGGAAATTGTATTTACAAACATACACAAAAGGTATTCAGGGAAATGCACTCACAAATCAGGCTCAGTCCTTCACCTGGGCCTACCAGGCTAAAAGCTTCCACAGTCTTCCAAAACCCTCCACCCCACTCAGCCTCAGTAGCCCCAAGAGCAGCCAAACTACCTCCCCCCCTGCACTAGACCCAGGTCTACCATATGTTTCATCAGGCCCAGTGGTGTAGCTGGAAATTCCCTGCTAGCCAAGGCCAGGAAAAAGCCTTTTCCCAACAAACCATAACAATACAGAATACAGAATTAACCAGGTTGGAAATGAACTTTGAGATCATCAAGTCCAACCTATCACGCAACACCATCTAATCAACCAAAGCATGACACCAAGCACTCCATCCAGGCCCTCACCAACTTCGTTGCCATTCTCTGGACATGCTCCAGCAAGTCAACCTCCTTCCTAAACTGAGGGGCCCAGAACTGGACACAGGACTCAAGGTGTGGCCTAACCAGTGCAGCATACAGGGGCAGAATGACCTCCCTGCTCCTGCTGGCCACACTCTTCCTGATGCAGGCCAGGATGCCATTGGCCTTCTTGGCTGCCTGGGCACACTGCAGGCTCATGTTCAGCCTACCATCAACCAGCACCCCCAGGTCCCTCTCTGCCTGGCTGCTCTCAGTCACTTTGACCCCAGCCTGTAGCACTGCATGGGGTTGTTGTGGCCAATGTGCAGAACCTGGCACTTGGATGTGTTCAATCTTCTGCCCTTGGACTCTGCCCATCTGTCCAGCCTGTTGAGGTCCCTCTGCAGAGCCTCTCCTACCCTCTAGCAGATCAACTCCTGCCCCCAGCTTGATGTCATCTGCAAATTTACTGATGATGGACTCAATGCCCATCAATGTTATATAGTGGACTGGTCTGAGTGGGCACACAAATGCACACTGTTCAGATACAGAATACAGGATTCACCAGGTTGGAAAAAATCTTTGAGAACATCAAGTCCAACCTATCACCCAACACCATCTAATCAACTAAACCATGGCACAAGTGCCTCATCCAGGCTCTTTTTAAACACTTCCAGGGATGGTGACTATTGCCACTATTATCTTTTTTCCCCTGGAATATAGCTGTGATTTATTGGCTGGCTCTGAGCAACCTGCTGTAGTGTGGGGTGTCCCTGCCCATGGCAGGGGGGTTGCAACTAGATGATCCTTGAGGTCCATTCCAACCCTGACAACTCCATGATTCTATGGTAAGGTTCTGCAATGGCTTTATCAGCCACAAAATCCTAGCTCTGACTTGTGCTGCCCTAACCTGTGCTCTCTAGCAAGATGATGACAGACCTGATAATTGGGCAGGACTAGAGAACTAGACTGCTGCTGTTGTTTCCTTATTCAGTGTATCAGAGAACAAGGTAAAAACACCCAGGCACATCCAGGCACACAACTGAAGGGTCTCATTAATCTGAGGAGATGCCCTCCCTCTGCAGCCTGAGCTAGGCAGTGCCAAAGCCCTTTTCTTGTCTGAGCAATGTGAGACACAACACTCCAAGTGCTCAGTTAAAACCTATTGCTACCCACTGGGCTAAATATTGTGGATTCTTGATGTGAAAACATTGAGACCCTTTTTCCACCAACCAGTAGTGTGTTTCAAATTACAGTACTGTGCCAGGCCTCTGCTTTTCCTCTGGTGGAGGCAGTCCTTGGTGGTGAGAAGCCTCCCAAAAATGACTTAAAGCCTCCTTGGCAAACATTTGTGTTTGTTGGGCCCAGAAACTTCAAACTTCATCACCATGATGGACAACTGATTCTAAAATCTGTTTCCTTCATTACTTGCCTCTGCAGAAGCTGATGAAAGTCTCAGTGTCAAAATATGTTCATGAAACCAAGCAGTTCCTTGGCAAGCACTTCTTTCTATCTTACCCAACTTGAAACTAAAAACCAGGCAAGTGAAAACCCTCCAGATGCCCAGGCAGTAAACAAGGTGATTAAAATCTGCTTCTCCCATTAGACCTCCACTCTTCTTAATTGTGTCAGTTCTGATTGCAGAGCAGAGTGACACAGTAAAACACCTAAATAATTCACTTGGCTCTAAGCATGGACTCCACAGGCAGATTATTTGACTGTTTCACTGCACTGAATGGCAAAGCAAAGTAATAACTCCAGCCTGCCACCCCTCCAAATGGCATAGAGGTTGTCAAAGGTGTTCACAGAATAGAATCATAGAATCAATAAGGTTGGAAAAGACCTCAGAGATCAAGTCCAACCTGTCACCCAGCACCTCATGACTAACTAAACCATGGCTCCAAGTGCCTCATCCAATCCCTTTTTGAACACTTCCAGTGATGGTGACTCCACCACCTCCCTGGGCAGTACATTCCAATGGCCAATCTCTCTTTCTGGGAAGACCTTTCTCCTCACCTCCAGCCTAAACCTCCCCTGGCACAGCTTGAGACTGCGTCCTCTTGTTCTGGTGCTGGGTGCCTGGCAGAAGAGACCAACCCCCACCTGGCTACAACCTCCCTTCAGGGAGTTGTAGAGAGCAAGAAGGTCTCCCCTGAGCCTCCTCTGATGATCAGTTAGCTCAGTTGGTAGAGCATGGGACCCTTAATCTCAGAGTCATGGGTTCAAGCCTGCAGTGAGCAGCCATGTCCTTTACAGGTGGGTTGGATTAGTGGACAGGTTGGACATGATGATCTTGAAGGTCTCTTCCAACCTGGTTTATTCTATTCTATTCTCCAGGCTAAGCAACCCCAGCTCCCTCAGCCTCTCCTCACAGGGCTGTGCTCCAGACCCCTCCCCAGCCTCGTTGCCCTTCTCTGGACACGTTCAAGTATCTCAATATCCTTCTTAAATTGAGGGGCCCAGAACTGGACACAGGACTCAAGACCCAGTGTTGACCCAGAGTTTTACAGATTTCAAGTGGGAGCATTGCTCTTTGACTCATGTTATATCCATGCCACTGGACAGATGTAAGAAAGGCCAGGAATGATTTCTGACTGGGTAATTCACAGGACCACAGGATCACAGGATTTTACACATTGGAAGAGACCTTTGGAGATCACCAAGTCCAACCCCTGAAGGGAAGTTGTAGCCAGGTGGGGGTTGGTCTCTTCTCCCAGGCCACCAGCACTAGAACAAGAGAACACAATCTCAAGCTGTGCCAGGGGAAGTTTAGGCTCGAGGTGAGAAGGAAGTTCTTCCCATTGGAATGTGCTGAGGGAGCTGGGGTTGCTCAGCCTGGAGAAGAGGAGACTCAGGGGAGACCTTCTTGCTGTCTGCAACTCCCTGAAGGGAGGTTGTAGGCAGGTGGGGGTTGGGCTCTTCTCCCAGGCAGCCACCAACAGAACAAGAGGACACAGTCTCAAGCTGTGCCATGGGAGGTTTAGGCTGGATGTTAGGAAGAAATTCTTCCCAGACAGAGATTGGCCATTGGAATGTGCTGCCCAGGGAGGTGGCGGAGTCACCATCACTGGAGGTGTTCAGGAAGAGACTGTATGGGTTGTTTGGTGCCATGGTTTAGTTGATTAGATGGTGTTGGTTATTAGGCATTAGGGCTTCAAGTAACAGAGTAACAGGATTAACCAGGTTTGCAAAGAGCCTTGAGCTCATCCAATAGGTTGGACTTGATGATCTCTGAGGTCTTTCCCAGCCTGTCTGGTTCTATGATTCTGTGGTACTACGAATTCCTTATTCTAATATCCCCACAAAACAAGTGATTTCCTTCCCCTTGAGAGACAAAAATGTGTTCAAGCCTTCATGTATTCTACTGCTTTTACCTCCCCTGATGTAGATAAGCACAGTCTGTGAATAAGTTCTTTCTCTGAACCCTGTGGCTCTTGGCAGCAGCTGGATCTTCCTACACGTTGCGTCAGCAGCTACCTCAGACAAAGGCAGCGCTTGGGATTGTTTTGCTGGCTGAAAGGCTTCAGGCAGCAGACACAAATAATTCTCTTTATTGAGCTGATGAAAGAAGGGCAGAAAAATCAGATCAGGTACAAGTTTAAAAGGAAAAAACGAAAAGAAGAAAACCAGATTAAGTAACTCAGCAAACAAGGCAGGAATGGTTTGCACTTTCCTTGGGGTGTGCTCGCATGTGAATTGATTTCCCCAGACATACATTTTAACCATACAGAGCCCTGGAACACATCTAAGCCTTTTTTTTTCCATATGCAAATACAATCAACTGTTAGCTCTTAGTTACACTTTAAGCTGAAAGACAAATCCCTGCCTGGCTGTGAGCCCCAAGTGGCTGCTCCAGCATCCAGTCTGGCAAACACGCACAGCACTTACCCAGGTTCCACAGATTATTCTGGGGGAGGGTTGCCATTGTTACTAAATGCATCCAAGGCTTCTGAGGGGCTGGAGGCAATTCTTGCTCATCCTTCAGTAAATGTGACCATGAGCTGCCCCTGCACTGATAGCCCTCAATCCTCAATCTGGTTAGTGCTTATTGTTCCTGTAGAAGAGCAGTGAGCAGTTCATATTTAGATAGATGAAGGGCTTTGCTTGCCTTATGCTCAGAATAAAGCTGACAGCTGGGCAAAGGAAGATGTTGTTGCTGTTATGCCATCCCCACCATGTATTATCTCCCTTTAATTTGCTAAGTGCTTCATCATTTCCCTCCTACTGTGCCCACCATTGGGTTCACAGCTAACTACTCCTCACCATTTCCTCTGTTGATTTCTGATTCGCTTTCCAAACCCCCATCATTTAGAGCAACAAGCAATTGCTTCTTGGCCACAGACATGTTTCTGACTTTGCTTCTGCTTCTTAAGGGATTAAACTATTGTGAAGCTGAAAGTTACCAATTTACTACCATTAATGTTTCTTTCACAGCATCTTAAGGTGCAGGGACATCACTGCCTCTGTGTTTTTAGCCTTTCTTTTGAAATCAAAGTAGATTCCAGTCCCAAGCTGTGCCAGGGGATGCTTAGGTTGGATGTCAGGAAGAAGTTCTTCCATTGGCCATTGGAATGTGCTGTCCAGGGAGGTGGTGGAGTCACCATCACTGGAGGTGTTTAAGAAGAGACTGCATGAGGCACTTGGTGCCATGGTTTAGTTGATTAGATAAGCTGGGTGATAGGTTGGACTTGATGATCTCAAAGTTCTTTTCCAACCTGGTTAATTCTCTATTCCAGCAACTGGATCACTCACCAGGTTTTAGATTTTGAGCACAAGTGAGTCTCATTCAAGTCAATATCATAGTATCATAGTATCAGTCAGGGTTGGAAGGGACCACAAGGATCATCCAGTTCCAACCCCCCTGCCATGGGCAGGGACACCCCACACTACATCAGCCTGGCCACAGCCTCATCCAGCCTGGGCTTAAACACCTCCAGGGATGGGGCCTCAACCACCTCCCTGGACAACCCATTCCAGGGCTTCACCACTCTCATGGGGAAGAACTTCCTCCTCACATCCAACCTGAATCTCCCCACCTCCAGCTTCATTCCATTCCCCCTAGTCCTATCACTACCTGAGATCCTGAGCAGTCCCTCCCCAGCCTTCCTGTAGGCCCCCTTCAGATACTGGAAGGCCACAAAGAGGTCACCTCAGATTCTTCTGTTCTGCAGACGAACAGCCCCAACTCCTTCAGTCTGTCCTCATAGGAGAGGTGCTCCAGCCCTCTGCTCATCCTCGTGGCCCTTCTCTAGACACCTTCCAGCACCTCCAGATCCCTCTTGTAATAGGAGCTCCAATATTACTCAAATACAACTCAGAAGACTGGGCAGGAACAGAAGACAAGCACGAACAAGTGACAGTGCAAGAGAATATGGCCTCAAGTTTTCCTTGGGGAGGTTTGGGTTGGACATGGGGAAAAATTCTTTCCCCACAAGGGTTGTCAAGGCCTGGGCTAGGCTGCTTGGGGCAGTGGTGGGGTCCTTATCTCTGAAAGGGTTTCAAAGCTGGTGGGTGGCATCAAGAGAAGCATAGCCAGCAGGTCAAGGGAGGTGATTTTCCCCTTCTGCTCTGCTCTGGTGAGACCACACCAGGAGTACTGTGTCCAGTGCTGGAGCCTCTATTGCAGGAAGGATCTGAACATGCTGGAACATATCCAGAGAAGGGCCATGAGGATGAGCAGAGGGCTGGAGCTGCTCTGCTATGAGGACAGACTGTGGGAGTTGGGGCTGTTCAGTCTGCAGAAGAGGAGGCTCTGAGGAGACCTTATTATGGCATTCCAGAATCAGAAGGGGGCTACAAGAAAGCTGGGGAGGGACTTTTGAGGGTGTCAGGGAGTGATAGGACTGCAGGGAATGGAACAAAACTAGAAATGTGTAGATTCAGATTGGATGTTAGGAAGAAGCTGCTCCCCATGAGGGTGGTGAGAGCCTGGCACAGGTTGCCCAGGGAGGTGGTGGAAGCCTCATGCCTGGAGGTGTTTGCAGCCAGGCTGGATGTGGCTGCGAGCAACTTGATGTAGTGTGAGGTGTCCCTGCCCATGGCAGGGGGGCTGGACCTAGATGATCCTTGAGGTTCTTCCCAACCCTGACAATTCTACTGCCTTCTTGGCAGTAAGCTTATTTGGCAGTGACTTGAAATATTCTTTTCAATTTCTGAAAAATGACAGGAGAAAAAAATTTAAAAGAAATCAATGAATCAAAGCAACTCAAGCTCAAAACATTTAGTTATGTATGTCTTTAATAAGACACTTGCACTCTTTATCCCTGAGGTACTACTTGATAACCGAGTTCATAACTACTTCATACCCAGTTAGGTGGCACTGTTGATCTCCATGTGGGTAGGGAGGCTCTACAGAGGGACTTGGAGAGATTGGATCCATGCTCAGTGTTAACCAGGATGAGCTTCAACAAGGCCAAGTGCCAGGTCCTGCACTTGGGGCACAACAACCCCAAGTAATGCTACAGGCTTGGGGGAGTGTGGCTGGAAAGCTGTCTGGCAGAAAGGGACCTGGGGTGCTCGTGGACAAGCAGCTGAAGAGGAGCCAGCAGTGCCCAGGTGGCCAAGAAAGCCAAAGGCATCCTGGCTGGGATTAGAAATGCTGTGTCCAGCAGCAGCAGGGAGGGGATTGACCCTTGGGACTCAGCTCTGGGGAGGCCACACCTTGAGGATTGTGTCCTTTTTTGGGCACCTCAATTTAATGGGAGATGTGGAGGTGCTGGAGCCAGGGCAGAGGAGGGCAAGGAAGCTGTGAAGGGCTGGAGAATAAATCTGATGAAGAGATACTGAAGGAGCTGGGGATGGTTAGTTTGGAAAAGAGAAGGCTGAGAGGAGACCTCATTGCTGTCTACAACTACCTGAAAGGAGGCTGTGGAGAGGCTGCTGCTGGTCTCTTCTCACAGGGAATTAGTGACAGAACAAGAGGGAACAGCCTCAAAGTGCAATTGGGTAGGTTTAGACTGGACATCAGGAAAACCTTTTCATGGCAGGAGTGGTCAGGGATTGGAATGAGATCTAGTCATGAGGTCTGTGGTGACAGGTTGGACTTGATGATCTTTGAGGTCTCTTTCAACCTTGGTGACACTGTGATACTGTGAATGTGCTGCTCAGGGAGGTGGCTGAGTCTCCAAGCCTGGCTGTGTTTCAAAGTGGTTTGGATGTAGTGCTTGGGGCTAAGTTTTAGGGCTGAGCCTTGTAGAGTAGGGTTCTGGGTTAGACTTGATGATCCTGAGGGTCTTTTCCAACCTGAATGTTCCTTTGATTCTGTGATAGCAGTGGTGGTTTTGTCTGCCAGAGGCTGAGAGCAATGGGCTCCATCTTCCATCTTGCAAACTGGAGCTGACTGATCAGAGTTATGCACTCACACATCTAGAGCAGTAGCCTGAGCAGGCTAATACACATAAGACATATCCTCATGTCCCTTTGCATGTCCTTCACATGCTGCAATTCCCCTTCCAACTCCTGCCGTGGAGACGACTGTTAGACACCGTTGATGTGGCTGATAATCAACCGGGAACACAACAATATCATGTTGCCTGCTGAGCAGACATCTGATAGCAGCTATTTTTACCTGTAGGAGAACCAGATGTCCCAACAGCGCGTCATGAATGATGCAAACTTTCCTCTCCCTCTTTTAGCCCCCTGGAAAATGCGGGAGGGGAATCACGTCATTGCTGAAGTCATTCAGCAGCCTGGCCACGTTAGCATTTGCAGCA
The DNA here is from genome assembly GCF_026170545.1 of Melanerpes formicivorus. Classification (NCBI taxonomy): domain Eukaryota; kingdom Metazoa; phylum Chordata; class Aves; order Piciformes; family Picidae; genus Melanerpes; species Melanerpes formicivorus. The sequence continues at coordinate 9,108 of NW_027144459.1, read as the reverse complement.
GCAGCAGCATGGTTGGGGTTCTTGCAATGATTATTGTGGGTTTTTTTCTTCACAGTTGTTGAATGCATGTTGTCAGTGCAGCAGACCTCCTGGGCATATTCATTTCCCAGCCAAAGAGTCTGCAGAGCTTCAGGTTCAGCAAGCTGTCGACGCTTCCCAGCGCTTGCGCCTTGTGCCTTTGGGTGGCGCCCGTGAGAGAGCACAGCTGGCTGCAGGGGCTCCGCGCTTCTGGGCAAGCCACACTGTTTCTGTTGGAAGTGGTTTCAGCAGCTGCCAGCAAAGGGGAGTCCCTAGGCAAAGGAAAGCTGCCATCCTGTTTCAGCAGTGTGTTGCAGACCCACAGAAGCAACCAGGTTGGAAGAGACCTTTGAGATGATCAAGTCAAACTGATCACCCAACCCTAACTAATCAACCAGGCCATAGCACCAAGGGCCTCATCCAGTCTCTTCCTAAACACCTCCAGTGATGGTGACTCCACCACCTCCCTGGGCAGCCCATTCCAATGGCCAGTCTCTCTTGCTAGGAAGGACTTCTTCCCAATATCCAGCCTAAACCTCCCCTGGTGCAGCTTGAGACTGAGAAACTAAATGATATTTATTTTTACCCCCAGCATAAACTTTACATGCAAGAGGAGCAATCAAATATCATAATTTGCCAGAGTGCTTTGAAAATTTGCTTCTAAGGTGCCACCTTCATTTTTCAGACTCCTGTTCTTTCTAATATCAAGCCTAAAACTTGCCCCTGCACAGCTTGAGACTGTGTCCCCTGAGCCTCCTCTTCTCCAGGCTAAACAACCCCAGCTCCCTCAGCCTCTCCTCACAGGGATGTGCTCCAGACCCCTCCCCAGCTTTGTTGCCCTTCTCTGGACACATCCCAGCAACTCAAGATCTTTCTTGAATTGAGGAGACCAGAAATCAACACAGGACTCAAGGTGTGGCCTAACCAGCGCTGAGTACAGGGGCAGAATGACTTCCCTGCTCCTGCTGGCCACATTATTTCTGAAGCAGGCAAAGATGCCACCTGGGCACACTGCTGGCTCCTGTTCAGCTTACTGTCAACCAGTACCCCCGGGTTCCTTTCTGCCTGGCTGCTCTCCAGCCAGGCAGAGAGAAGCGCCTCTCTCTGCTCCACTTAGAAAACAGCTGCCATATTCCCAGAAGCCAACTTGGGATGTGAACTGTTATCCACTTTGGAGCTACACTTGCATGGAGCATAAAGCCACAGGGGCAGGCAATCGTAGAAACCACGATGAATGCCTCTGTCAACTGACAGCCTCCACTGGGTACTCTGTGTTTCAGGGTCAACACACCATACAGCCATGTTTACACAGTGATATCCTGGCAGGACACTGTGGCCTTTTACAAATGCATCTTAAAAAGGGAATTCACTCAGAGAAAGTTTGTTCAAAGATCTGTTGGTAAAGTTAAGTAATTCCAAGTAAATCCCTTTGTGCAAATTGGCTTCACTCCTACTTCAGATCTCCCATTTTTAATGTGTGCATCAACCTCTGGTTGAGCCTTGTATGTGCTGAGCATACACACCCTGCATCTGAGTCTTTCATTGCAGTATCTGGGCTGCTTTAACAGAATTTCCCTCAACTGTTTTAACAGAATCTCCCTCAACTGATCACACCACCTGGAGTACTGTGTCCAGCTCTGGAGCCCCTATTACAGGAAGGATCTGGAGGTGCTGGAAGGTGTCCAGAGAAGGGCCATGAGGATGATCAGAGGGCTGGAGCTCCTCTCCTATGAAGGCAGACTGAGGGAGTTGGGGCTGTTCAGCCTGGAGAAGAGAAGGCTCTGAGGAGACCTAATTGTGACCTTCTAGTATCTGAAGGGGGCTACAAGAAGGCTGGGGAGGGACTTCTCAGGATCTCAGGGAGTGATAGGACTGGGGCTATGGAGCAAAACTAGAAATGGGCAGATTCAGATTGGATGTTAGGAAGAAGTTGTTCCCCATCAGGGTGGTGAGAGCCTGGCACAGGTTGCCCAGGGAGGTGGTGGAAGCCTCATGCCTGGAGGTGTTTGCAGCCAGGCTGGATGTGGCTGTGAGCAACCTGCTGTAGTGTGAGGTGTCCCTGCCCATGGCAGGGGGATTTGCACTGGATGATCCTTGAGGTGACTTCCAACCCCAGCAATTCTCTGACTCTATGATTCTGTCTTACCTTTGCAAGACAAAAGGCTGCAGGGATGAGCGCTCTGACGAGCGTCTGTTGACCAGCTGTGCTCAAAGGGTTTGATAACATGTTATAAAACTCCAGCAGACAGAACAGCAGCTGTTCTCTATCAATTGCATCTATTTGGTCCAGAGAAAGGGAGAGGGTTATTAATAAGAAGAAAAATGGAACTGAAAATAATACCACAAAACAAACCCCCCCCAAAAAAGGGAATTACTATATATAATATATACAGAAAAATAAGCTTTCAAATAACCATAACACCCTTTGGGGACCCAAGAGGCAGCTGTTTTCTGAGTGGCTTTCATCAGTTAGAGTTTCTGCAAAGAGCAAAACTGCAAGGAAGTGTCTTCTCTGAAGCTGAGAATGGCAGAGGAATGCAAAGCTGGAGATAACAGAACGCTCTGCGTTCCACGCCGGTGCCCCACAAAATCCCCTCCATCAGGATGCTTATTTGGAGTTGGGTTTCATGCATTTTAATGTGAGAAGCATGGCCTTCTAGACAAACAAGAATGCAGGCATATCCTCTGCATAACATTGGCATTTTCAAGCAGCCTCAGCTTCTCTCTTCTGAAAGACAAACAAGGAAGGAAGTGATTACTGCGGGATTTGTACAACTGTGGAGCCCAGCTGATAATGCTGATAATAATAGAACTCCCTCTGCGTGGCCTTGTTCTCACTACAAGAACTCAAAGAGGTTCTTTGTTTGCTTGTTTGCTTTACAGAAGATGTTTGTGCCATTAGTCCCGTTTTCCAGATGGTCAGACTGAGGCATGGAGGAGTGAAACCTTGGAGGCATGGCCAGGAAAGCGATTCAAGCCGTCCCTCCCCTGAAGTTTTATCTCTGGGCATTACACCATTTTGTCCTTCCAGGCAGCACAAGGGGATGTCCTAATGGAAAATATACAGCATAGCATTTCCTCCTCTCGTGGATTAAGCACATGAAACCAGTTGCATTAGGGACTCGTTTTTGGAGCATAAGCTGTGGGGTGGTTTAGGTGCCCAGGAACAGGAGTGACAGAAAAAGGAAAGCAAAGAAAAGCATAGAAAAGGAAAAGAAAAGGGGGGGAAAACAAGAAAGAAAAGAAGCTAAATAAATAGAAAAGAGAAGAAAAGAGAAAGGAGAAGAAAGGAGAGGAGAGGTTCGGAGAGGAGAGGTTCGGAGAGGAGGGGAGGGGAGGGGGAGGGGAGGGGAAGGGAGGGAGGGGAGGAGAGGAGAGGTTCGGAGAGAAGAGAGAGAAGAGAAGAGAAGAGAAGAGAAGAGAAGAGAAGAGAAGAGAAGAGAAAGAGAAGAGAAGAGAAGAGAAGAGAAGAGAAGAGAAGAGAAGAGAAGAGAAGAGAAGAGAAGAGAAGAGAAGAGAAGAGAAGAGAAGAGAAGAGAAGGAAGAGAATGAGAGAAGAGAAGAGGAAGAGAAGAGAAGAGAAGAGGAAGAAAAGAAAAGAAAAGAAAAGAAAAGAAAAAGAAAAGAAAAGAAAGAAAAGAAAAAGAAAAGAAAAGAAAAGAAAAGAAAAGAAAAGAAAAGAAAAAGAAAAGAAAAAGAAAAGAAAAGAAAAGAAAAGAAAAGAAAAGAAAGAAAAGAAAAGAAAAAGAAAGAAAAGAAAAGAAAAGGAAAGGAAAAGAAAAGAAAAGAGAAAAGAAAAGGAAAAGTCTAAACCTACCCAGTTGTGCTTTGAGGCTGTTCCCTCTTGCTCTATCACGAATTACCTGGGAGAAGAGACCAGCAACAGCCTCTCTACAAGCTCCTTTCAGCTGGCTGTGGAGAGCAATGAGGTTTCCCCTCAGCCTCCTGCTTTTCAAACTAAATAATTTAGATTAGAAATGATCAGGACTGAAACCACTGCAGTCTTGCATGGAAACAAAATGCATCCCCACAGATGCTTGAGACAACATTTTAGTCTTCTTTGTTTAGTCAGGATTAAAAGTGATTGCATCTGGACTGTTCAGTGGATAAGGCATGGAGTTCCTTTCACATCTTCCATCACATACCAGGACAGATCATAATGTAGCTTATTAATGAGGTTATTAATGTTTATTTGTTAATGAGTGCTGGCTTGTTCAAGCAGTTGGCTTTTAACCACTCTAATATCTCTGCTGCTCCAGCTGCCATCAGACTGCACATAGAAATTGTAAATGAAATGTTGCATAAGTCCAGGGAGAATATTTGCCCCTTTCTAGAGGTTGCTCCCAGTGATTTTGTTAGTAAACATCTTAAGCTGCTCTTTTTTTCATCCAAATGATTCCAGAAACAGTGAAAAACACCACAAAGAAAACCCAACAACAACAACAAAAGAAACAAAACCTCCAAACTACACTCCCCACCCCCCAAATGAATAGAATAGAATAGAATAGAATAGAATGGAGTAGAATAGACTAGACTAGAATAGAATAGAATAGAATTAACCAGGTTGGAAAAGACCTCAGAGACCATCAAGTCCAACCTATCACCCAACACCATCTAATCAACTAAACCATGGCACCAGGTGCCTCATCCAGGCTCTCCTTAAGCACTTCCAGGGATGGTGACTCTACCCCCACCCTGGGCAGCACATTCCAAAGGCCAATCTCTCTTGCTGGGAAGAACTTCTTCCTACCATCCAGCCTAAACCTCCCCTGGGACAGCCTGAGACTGTGTCCTCTTGTTCTGGTGCTGGGTGCCTGGGAGAAGGGCCCAACCCCCACCTGGCTACAACCTCCCTTCAGGGAGTTGTAGAGAGCAAGAAGGTCTCCCCTGAGCCTCCCCTTCTGCAGGCTAAGCAGCCCCAGCTCCCTCAGCCTCTCCTCACAGGGCTGTGCTCCAAACCCCTCCCCAGCTTTGTTGCCCTTCTCTGGACACCTTCCAGCATCTTAACATCTTTCCTAAACTGAGGAGCCCAGAACTGGACACAGGACTCAAGGTGTGGCCTAACCAGTGCAGTGTACAGGGGCAGAATGACCTCCCTGCTCCTGCTGGCCACACTCTTCCTGATGCAGGCCAGGATGCCATTGACCTTCTTGGCCACCTGGGCACACTGCTGGCTCATGTTCAGCCTGCCATCGACCAGTCCCCCCAGGTCCCTCTCTGCCTGGCTGCTCTCCAGCCACTCTGACCCCAGCCTGTAGCACTGCATGGGGTTGTTGTGGCCAATGTGTAGAACCTGGCACTTAGATGTGTTCAATCTCATGCCATTGGACTCTGCCCATCTGTCCAGCTTGTCCAGGTCCCTCTGCAGAGCTCTCCTACCCTCTAACAAACAAACAAAACAACCTAGAATTTTCCTGCATTTCTGTGAATGGAGACTGAGGGCTTACAAAAGAGCAACTGTGTGTACACCTTCCTGCATTTTGCTCACTCAGGGCTTGCAATCAGCTTTATACTTTCTCTTTGTTTCCTCATGATACAGTCTATGCACTCCAAGAAAGACCAAAATGCTAAGGACACACTGAACAAAATAGGAGAGAAAAGGAGTGGAGCCAGGGACAGGAATCTGAGAACTTGTTTCATTGCTTGTCTTGCTGCTGTTGATTTCAAAAGTAAATGGGAGAATGCTGTCTGTATCCCCATTCTCTCTCTCACATTCAGAGGTATTTGGCCCACCCCCCAACCTCCCCACACCCCTAAAAAACCCCAAAGCTTTATTCACAGCACACCAACCACCATCAATAGATGGCTTGGTGCCACCTTGAAGATAGATATGGTGCATCTTAAGAACACTGTCTCAGGCACTCAGTGGGTCCAGAGGAGGGCCACAAAAATAATTAGGGGGTTGGAGCACCTCTGCTATGAGGCCTGGGTGAGGGCGCTGGGGGTGTTCAGCCTGGAGAAGAGGAGGTTCTGGGGAGACCTAATAGCAGCCTGCCAGGACCTGAAGGGGGTTACAAGAAGGCCTGGAGTGACAGGATGAGGGGCAATGGCTTCAAACTAGAGAAGAGCAGATTGAGATTGGATGTTAGGAACAAGTTCTTTACTATGAGGGTGATGGATGCCGGGAACAGGTTGCCCAGGGAGGTGGTTGAGGTCCCTTCCCTGGAGATCTTCAATGTGAGGCTCAATAAAGCCCTGGTCAACCTGATCTAGTTGGGGATGCCCCTGCTGACTGCAGAGGGGATTGGACTGGATGGCCTTTGGAGGTCCCTTCTGTCCTGCACCATTCTATGATTCCCACAGGGTGAAAGTGCTGAGAGGGCCCATCCTGTGAGGAACATCAGATGCTAGTGAAGCCAGGCTTGCTGTGTTGCTCTTGGGGCACAGTTACTCTGATTTGTTTACACAGTGCTGAAAAAAAGCAACTGCAAATGAATGAAAAGTGAAGCATATTTAACAGCAAAAAATACCAGTAACAAAATGTTCCCTGCACATGGATATCCTCCTCTGGAAGGTCACTCAGACAACAGCATTTCAAGCTGTACTAGTTTTTCAAGCCAGTGAGATCAAAACACCATGTGCTGAAAGCTGATACTATCTTGTAACCTGGTTGTTCAGTGCTGGTTAAGCTATTATGCAGCCCTAACCTTTCCCCAACAGAAAGTGCTGGGTCTGCTGCCTTGTTTGCAGGGAGTGTAGCCACGAGCAGCCCAACAGGGAGCAGAGGAGCCTGCAGTAATCTGTGTTAGCCCAGCAAGGCTTTGTCCCACTTGGTGAGTTTTGTGTGTGGAGGCTGCTGCTGCTGCAGGACTGACCTCCCTTCCCTCTGCTGGCAGGAATGGATGGGTTCTACCACTGTGCTCATAGACTCATAGAACAGAACAGAATAGAACAGAATTAGCCAGGTTGGAAAAGATCTTTGAGAACATCAAGTCCAACCTATCACCCAACACCATCTAATCAACTCAACCATGGCACCAAGTGCCTCATCCAGTCTCCTCGTAAACACCTCCAGGGATGGGGACTCCACCACCTCCCTGGGCAGCACATTCCAATGGCCAGTCTCTGCTTCTGTGAAGAACTTTCTCCTCACCTCCAGCCTAAAATTCCTCTGGCTTAGCTTGAGACTGTGCCCTCTAAAGTAGAATAAAGTCCAAAAAAAGCATAAAGCATAGAAGCATTAAGGTTGGAAAAAGACCTCTAAGATCACCAAGTCCAACCATCAAACTAACACAGCCATGCCCACTAAACCCAGAGTGTCATGTCTACTCGGTTTTTGACACCTCCAGGGAGAGTGACTCCACCACCTTCCTGAGCAGCCTGATCCAGTGCTTGATAACTCTTTCAGTAAAGATATTTTTCCTAATTTCCAACTTAAACCTTCCCTGGTGCAACTTGAGGCCATCTCTCTCATCCTGTCATGAGTTAGCTGGGACAACAGACCAAGCACCCACCTCACTACCACCTCCTGTCAGGGAGCTGTGGAGAGCAAGAAGCACTTCCTTCAGCCTCCTTTCCTTCAGACTAAACAGCCCCAGAAGTGACCTCAGTTTTCTCCACATGCTCTTGTGACCTCTGACAAGGAAACCATGACCCCAATGCATGCTCGACTCATTCCTGCCCATTTCTCCCTGCCTCTGGACTGTCAGTGTCCCCTCTGCTTCCTTCCAAACCCTGTAGCTTGTGCTCTACCAGGAAAACCTCCAATAAACTCCTAACTGCTCATCTGTCATATTCTCTTCTTCACCCTTTCTTTATTCTGGTTGGGTTTGTTTGATTTGTTTGGTTTGGTTGTGCTTGGTTTGGTTTGGCTGGATTTAGATTGGTTTGGTTGGATTTTTTTTGGTGTCTTTGAATATGGATTGGTTTGGTTTGATTTGGATTGATCTGTTTGGATTTTGTTTGGTTAAGATTGGTTTGCATGCTGTTTGGGCTGGGTTTGGTTGGATTGGATTTGGATAGGTTTTGGTTTGGATTGGTTTGTTTGGATTTTGTTTGGGTTGGGTTGGGTTGGGTTTGGATGCTGTTTATTTGGGCTGGGCTGGGCTGGGTTTGGTTGGGTTGGGTTGGATTTGGTTTCATTGAGTTTGTATTGGTTTGGTTTGTTTGGATGCTGTTTGTTTGGGCTGGGTTGGGTTTGGTTTGGTTGGGTTGGATTTGGGTTGGTTTGAGTTTGGCTTGTTTGGATTTGGATTGGTTGGGATGGATTTGGATTGATTTGTTTCAATTGTGTTTGGTTTGACCAGAGAAGGGCAACAAAGCTGGGGAGGGTTCTGGAGCACAGCCCTGTCAGGAGAGGCTGAGGGAGCTGGGGCTGCTTAGCCTGGAGAAGAGGAGGCTCATGTGAGACCTTATTGCCATCTACAACTACACAGTCTCAAGCTGCACCAGGGGAGGTTTAGGCTGGATGTTAGGAAGAAGTTCTTCCCAGAAGAAGAGATTGGCCATTGGAATGAGCTGCCCAGGGAGGTGGTGGAGTCACCATCACTGGAGGTGTTTAAGAGCCTGGATGAGGCACTTGGTGCCATGGTTTAGTTGATGGGATGGTGTTGGGTGATAGGTTGGACTTGATGATCTCGAAGGTCTTTTCCAACCTAGTTAATTCTGTATTCTGTAATTAAATGAGTCTACTGTTTACAGGCAATCATGAAAAGAGAATGCTGCATTTTTCTGTGCAGCACTAAGAAACTATGGCATGAGTGAGCACTCTGTCTCGGAACAGACACCACAACCTGGTTAAACAACAGGATTCTGTATGGCAGACAGAGCATCCTGTACATTGTAATTCTTCTTTGTATCACCTACTGACCTTTGTAATACTACATTGGGGGAGAATGGTATTCATCTTGCACTACAAAAACAAAATAGTGCAATCCTGCACATCATTGTAAGTGGGGGGAATGGAATGGAATGGAATGGAATGGAATGGAATGGAATGGAATGGAATGGAATAGAATAGAATAGAATAGAATAGAATAGAATAGAATAGAATAGAATAGAATAGAATAGACCAGGTTGGAAGAGACTTTCAAGATCATCAAGTCCAACCCATCAACCAGTCCAACCCACCTAAACAACTAACCCATGGCA
>NW_027144458.1:0-37060 GCF_026170545.1 Melanerpes formicivorus | reverse complement strand
TAATGAAAACATTGTTGGGGTAAAACCTAAAGGGAAAGACCTAGCACCAAATCCAATTGGCCATCTGATCTAACTTCTGGAGGCAGTCAAAATGATCCTTAGAATTCTTCCCTACCTTATTCCTGTGCTGAGATACAGGCTGCTCCAACCTGCTGTAAAATGCTTGATTTCGAGAGTGAGCGAAACTAATGAAAACATTGTTGGGGTAAAACCTAAAGGGAAAGACCTAGCACCAAATCCAATTTGCCATCTGATCTAACTTCTGGAGGCAGTCAAAATGATCCTTAGAATTCTTCCCTACCTTATTCCTGTGCTGAGATACAGGCTGCTCCAACCTGCTGTAAAATGCTTGATTTCGAGAGTGAGCGAAACTAATGAAAACATTGTTGGGGTAAAACCTAAAGGGAAAGACCTAGCACCAAATCCAATTTGCCATCTGATCTAACTTCTGGAGGCAGTCAAAATGATCCTTAGAATTCTTCCCTACCTTATTCCTGTGCTGAGATACAGGCTGCTCCAACCTGCTGTAAAATGCTTGATTTCGAGAGTGAGCGAAACTAATGAAAACATTGTTGGGGTAAAACCTAAAGGGAAAGACCTAGCACCAAATCCAATTTGCCATCTGATCTAACTTCTGGAGGCAGTCAAAATGATCCTTAGAATTCTTCCCTACCTTATTCCTGTGCTGAGATACAGGCTGCTCCAACCTGCTGTAAAATGCTTGATTTCGAGAGTGAGCGAAACTAATGAAAACATTGTTGGGGTAAAACCTAAAGGGAAAGACCTAGCACCAAATCCAATTTGCCATCTGATCTAACTTCTGGAGGCAGTCAAAATGATCCTTAGAATTCTTCCCTACCTTATTCCTGTGCTGAGATACAGGCTGCTCCAACCTGCTGTAAAATGCTTGATTTCGAGAGTGAGCGAAACTAATGAAAACATTGTTGGGGTAAAACCTAAAGGGAAAGACCTAGCACCAAATCCAATTTGCCATCTGATCTAACTTCTGGAGGCAGTCAAAATGATCCTTAGAATTCTTCCCTACCTTATTCCTGTGCTGAGATACAGGCTGCTCCAACCTGCTGTAAAATGCTTGATTTCGAGAGTGAGCGAAACTAATGAAAACATTGTTGGGGTAAAACCTAAAGGGAAAGACCTAGCACCAAATCCAATTGGCCATCTGATCTAACTTCTGGAGGCAGTCAAAATGATCCTTAGAATTCTTCCCTACCTTATTCCTGTGCTGAGATACAGGCTGCTCCAACCTGCTGTAAAATGCTTGATTTCGAGAGTGAGCGAAACTAATGAAAACATTGTTGGGGTAAAACCTAAAGGGAAAGACCTAGCACCAAATCCAATTTGCCATCTGATCTAACTTCTGGAGGCAGTCAAAATGATCCTTAGAATTCTTCCCTACCTTATTTCCTGTGCTGAGATACAGGCTGCTCCAACCTGCTGTAAAAATGCTTGATTTCGAGAGTGAGCGAAACTAATGAAAACATTGTTGGGGTAAAACCTAAAGGGAAAGACCTAGCACCAAATCCAATTGGCCATCTGATCTAACTTCTGGAGGCAGTCAAAATGATCCTTAGAATTCTTCCCTACCTTATTCCTGTGCTGAGATACAGGCTGCTCCAACCTGCTGTAAAATGCTTGATTTCGAGAGTGAGCGAAACTAATGAAAACATTGTTGGGGTAAAACCTAAAGGGAAAGACCTAGCACCAAATCCAATTTGCCATCTGATCTAACTTCTGGAGGCAGTCAAAATGATCCTTAGAATTCTTCCCTACCTTATTCCTGTGCTGAGATACAGGCTGCTCCAACCTGCTGTAAAATGCTTGATTTCGAGAGTGAGCGAAACTAATGAAAACATTGTTGGGGTAAAACCTAAAGGGAAAGACCTAGCACCAAATCCAATTTGCCATCTGATCTAACTTCTGGAGGCAGTCAAAATGATCCTTAGAATTCTTCCCTACCTTATTCCTGTGCTGAGATACAGGCTGCTCCAACCTGCTGTAAAATGCTTGATTTCGAGAGTGAGCGAAACTAATGAAAACATTGTTGGGGTAAAACCTAAAGGGAAAGACCTAGCACCAAATCCAATTTGCCATCTGATCTAACTTCTGGAGGCAGTCAAAATGATCCTTAGAATTCTTCCCTACCTTATTCCTGTGCTGAGATACAGGCTGCTCCAACCTGCTGTAAAATGCTTGATTTCGAGAGTGAGCGAAACTAATGAAAACATTGTTGGGGTAAAACCTAAAGGGAAAGACCTAGCACCAAATCCAATTTGCCATCTGATCTAACTTCTGGAGGCAGTCAAAATGATCCTTAGAATTCTTCCCTACCTTATTCCTGTGCTGAGATACAGGCTGCTCCAACCTGCTGTAAAATGCTTGATTTCGAGAGTGAGCGAAACTAATGAAAACATTGTTGGGGTAAAACCTAAAGGGAAAGACCTAGCACCAAATCCAATTTGCCATCTGATCTAACTTCTGGAGGCAGTCAAAATGAGTATTTGAATTCTTCCCTACCTTATTCCTGTGCTGAGATACAGGCTGCTCCAACCTGCTGTAAAATGCTTGATTTCGAGAGTGAGCGAAACTAATGAAAACATTGTTGGGGTAAAACCTAAAGGGAAAGACCTAGCACCAAATCCAATTTGCCATCTGATCTAACTTCTGGAGGCAGTCAAAATGATCCTTAGAATTCTTCCCTACCTTATTCCTGTGCTGAGATACAGGCTGCTCCAACCTGCTGTAAAATGCTTGATTTCGAGAGTGAGCGAAACTAATGAAAACATTGTTGGGGTAAAACCTAAAGGGAAAGACCTAGCACCAAATCCAATTTGCCATCTGATCTAACTTCTGGAGGCAGTCAAAATGAGTATTTGAATTCTTCCCTACCTTATTCCTGTGCTGAGATACAGGCTGCTCCAACCTGCTGTAAAATGCTTGATTTCGAGAGTGAGCGAAACTAATGAAAACATTGTTGGGGTAAAACCTAAAGGGAAAGACCTAGCACCAAATCCAATTTGCCATCTGATCTAACTTCTGGAGGCAGTCAAAATGATCCTTAGAATTCTTCCCTACCTTATTCCTGTGCTGAGATACAGGCTGCTCCAACCTGCTGTAAAATGCTTGATTTCGAGAGTGAGCGAAACTAATGAAAACATTGTTGGGGTAAAACCTAAAGGGAAAGACCTAGCACCAAATCCAATTGGCCATCTGATCTAACTTCTGGAGGCAGTCAAAATGATCCTTAGAATTCTTCCCTACCTTATTCCTGTGCTGAGATACAGGCTGCTCCAACCTGCTGTAAAATGCTTGATTTCGAGAGTGAGCGAAACTAATGAAAACATTGTTGGGGTAAAACCTAAAGGGAAAGACCTAGCACCAAATCCAATTTGCCATCTGATCTAACTTCTGGAGGCAGTCAAAATGATCCTTAGAATTCTTCCCTACCTTATTCCTGTGCTGAGATACAGGCTGCTCCAACCTGCTGTAAAATGCTTGATTTCGAGAGTGAGCGAAACTAATGAAAACATTGTTGGGGTAAAACCTAAAGGGAAAGACCTAGCACCAAATCCAATTTGCCATCTGATCTAACTTCTGGAGGCAGTCAAAATGATCCTTAGAATTCTTCCCTACCTTATTCCTGTGCTGAGATACAGGCTGCTCCAACCTGCTGTAAAATGCTTGATTTCGAGAGTGAGCGAAACTAATGAAAACATTGTTGGGGTAAAACCTAAAGGGAAAGACCTAGCACCAAATCCAATTTGCCATCTGATCTAACTTCTGGAGGCAGTCAAAATGATCCTTAGAATTCTTCCCTACCTTATTCCTGTGCTGAGATACAGGCTGCTCCAACCTGCTGTAAAATGCTTGATTTCGAGAGTGAGCGAAACTAATGAAAACATTGTTGGGGTAAAAACCTAAAGGGAAAGACCTAGCACCAAATCCAATTTGCCATCTGATCTAACTTCTGGAGGCAGTCAAAATGATCCTTAGAATTCTTCCCTACCTTATTCCTGTGCTGAGATACAGGCTGCTCCAACCTGCTGTAAAATGCTTGATTTCGAGAGTGAGCGAAACTAATGAAAACATTGTTGGGGTAAAACCTAAAGGGAAAGACCTAGCACCAAATCCAATTTGCCATCTGATCTAACTTCTGGAGGCAGTCAAAATGATCCTTAGAATTCTTCCCTACCTTATTCCTGTGCTGAGATACAGGCTGCTCCAACCTGCTGTAAAATGCTTGATTTCGAGAGTGAGCGAAACTAATGAAAACATTGTTGGGGTAAAACCTTAAGGGAAAGGCCTAGCACCAAATCCAATTTGCCATCTGATCTAACTTCTGGAGGCAGTCAAAATGATCCTTAGAATTCTTCCCTACCTTATTCCTGTGCTGAGATACAGGCTGCTCCAACCTGCTGTAAAATGCTTGATTTCGAGAGTGAGCGAAACTAATGAAAACATTGTTGGGGTAAAACCTTAAGGGAAAGGCCTAGCACCAAATCCAATTTGCCATCTGATCTAACTTCTGGAGGCAGTCAAAATGATCCTTAGAATTCTTCCCTACCTTATTCCTGTGCTGAGATACAGGCTGCTCCAACCTGCTGTAAAATGCTTGATTTCGAGAGTGAGCGAAACTAATGAAAACATTGTTGGGGTATAACCTAAAGGGAAAGACCTAGCACCAAATCCAATTTGCCATCTGATCTAACTTCTGGAGGCAGTCAAAATGATCCTTAGAATTCTTCCCTACCTTATTCCTGTGCTGAGATACAGGCTGCTCCAACCTGCTGTAAAATGCTTGATTTCGAGAGTGAGCGAAACTAATGAAAACATTGTTGGGGTAAAACCTAAAGGGAAAGACCTAGCACCAAATCCAATTTGCCATCTGATCTAACTTCTGGAGCAGTCAAAATGAGTTTTGAATTCTTCCCTACCTTATTCCTGTGCTGAGATACAGGCTGCTCCAACCTGCTGTAAAATGCTTGATTTCGAGAGTGAGCGAAACTAATGAAAACATTGTTGGGGTAAAACCTAAAGGGAAAGACCTAGCACCAAATCCAATTTGCCATCTGATCTAACTTCTGGAGGCAGTCAAAATGATCCTTAGAATTCTTCCCTACCTTATTCCTGTGCTGAGATACAGGCTGCTCCAACCTGCTGTAAAATGCTTGATTTCGAGAGTGAGCGAAACTAATGAAAACATTGTTGGGGTAAAACCTAAAGGGAAAGACCTAGCACCAAATCCAATTTGCCATCTGATCTAACTTCTGGAGGCAGTCAAAATGATCCTTAGAATTCTTCCCTACCTTATTCCTGTGCTGAGATACAGGCTGCTCCAACCTGCTGTAAAATGCTTGATTTCGAGAGTGAGCGAAACTAATGAAAACATTGTTGGGGTAAAACCTAAAGGGAAAGACCTAGCACCAAATCCAATTTGCCATCTGATCTAACTTCTGGAGGCAGTCAAAATGATCCTTAGAATTCTTCCCTACCTTATTCCTGTGCTGAGATACAGGCTGCTCCAACCTGCTGTAAAATGCTTGATTTCGAGAGTGAGCGAAACTAATGAAAACATTGTTGGGGTAAAACCTAAAGGGAAAGACCTAGCACCAAATCCAATTTGCCATCTGATCTAACTTCTGGAGGCAGTCAAAATGATCCTTAGAATTCTTCCCTACCTTATTCCTGTGCTGAGATACAGGCTGCTCCAACCTGCTGTAAAATGCTTGATTTCGAGAGTGAGCGAAACTAATGAAAACATTGTTGGGGTAAAACCTAAAGGGAAAGACCTAGCACCAAATCCAATTTGCCATCTGATCTAACTTCTGGAGGCAGTCAAAATGATCCTTAGAATTCTTCCCTACCTTATTCCTGTGCTGAGATACAGGCTGCTCCAACCTGCTGTAAAATGCTTGATTTCGAGAGTGAGCGAAACTAATGAAAACATTGTTGGGGTAAAACCTAAAGGGAAAGACCTAGCACCAAATCCAATTTGCCATCTGATCTAACTTCTGGAGGCAGTCAAAATGATCCTTAGAATTCTTCCCTACCTTATTCCTGTGCTGAGATACAGGCTGCTCCAACCTGCTGTAAAATGCTTGATTTCGAGAGTGAGCGAAACTAATGAAAACATTGTTGGGGTAAAACCTAAAGGGAAAGACCTAGCACCAAATCCAATTTGCCATCTGATCTAACTTCTGGAGGCAGTCAAAATGATCCTTAGAATTCTTCCCTACCTTATTCCTGTGCTGAGATACAGGCTGCTCCAACCTGCTGTAAAATGCTTGATTTCGAGAGTGAGCGAAACTAATGAAAACATTGTTGGGGTAAAACCTAAAGGGAAAGACCTAGCACCAAATCCAATTTGCCATCTGATCTAACTTCTGGAGGCAGTCAAAATGATCCTTAGAATTCTTCCCTACCTTATTCCTGTGCTGAGATACAGGCTGCTCCAACCTGCTGTAAAATGCTTGATTTCGAGAGTGAGCGAAACTAATGAAAACATTGTTGGGGTAAAACCTAAAGGGAAAGACCTAGCACCAAATCCAATTTGCCATCTGATCTAACTTCTGGAGGCAGTCAAAATGATCCTTAGAATTCTTCCCTACCTTATTCCTGTGCTGAGATACAGGCTGCTCCAACCTGCTGTAAAATGCTTGATTTCGAGAGTGAGCGAAACTAATGAAAACATTGTTGGGGTAAAACCTAAAGGGAAAGACCTAGCACCAAATCCAATTTGCCATCTGATCTAACTTCTGGAGGCAGTCAAAATGATCCTTAGAATTCTTCCCTACCTTATTCCTGTGCTGAGATACAGGCTGCTCCAACCTGCTGTAAAATGCTTGATTTCGAGAGTGAGCGAAACTAATGAAAACATTGTTGGGGTAAAACCTAAAGGGAAAGACCTAGCACCAAATCCAATTTGCCATCTGATCTAACTTCTGGAGGCAGTCAAAATGATCCTTAGAATTCTTCCCTACCTTATTCCTGTGCTGAGATACAGGCTGCTCCAACCTGCTGTAAAATGCTTGATTTCGAGAGTGAGCGAAACTAATGAAAACATTGTTGGGGTAAAACCTAAAGGGAAAGACCTAGCACCAAATCCAATTTGCCATCTGATCTAACTTCTGGAGGCAGTCAAAATGATCCTTAGAATTCTTCCCTACCTTATTCCTGTGCTGAGATACAGGCTGCTCCAACCTGCTGTAAAATGCTTGATTTCGAGAGTGAGCGAAACTAATGAAAACATTGTTGGGGTAAAACCTAAAGGGAAAGACCTAGCACCAAATCCAATTTGCCATCTGATCTAACTTCTGGAGGCAGTCAAAATGATCCTTAGAATTCTTCCCTACCTTATTCCTGTGCTGAGATACAGGCTGCTCCAACCTGCTGTAAAATGCTTGATTTCGAGAGTGAGCGAAACTAATGAAAACATTGTTGGGGTAAAACCTAAAGGGAAAGACCTAGCACCAAATCCAATTTGCCATCTGATCTAACTTCTGGAGGCAGTCAAAATGATCCTTAGAATTCTTCCCTACCTTATTCCTGTGCTGAGATACAGGCTGCTCCAACCTGCTGTAAAATGCTTGATTTCGAGAGTGAGCGAAACTAATGAAAACATTGTTGGGGTAAAACCTAAAGGGAAAGACCTAGCACCAAATCCAATTTGCCATCTGATCTAACTTCTGGAGGCAGTCAAAATGATCCTTAGAATTCTTCCCTACCTTATTCCTGTGCTGAGATACAGGCTGCTCCAACCTGCTGTAAAATGCTTGATTTCGAGAGTGAGCGAAACTAATGAAAACATTGTTGGGGTAAAACCTAAAGGGAAAGACCTAGCACCAAATCCAATTTGCCATCTGATCTAACTTCTGGAGGCAGTCAAAATGATCCTTAGAATTCTTCCCTACCTTATTCCTGTGCTGAGATACAGGCTGCTCCAACCTGCTGTAAAAATGCTTGATTTCGAGAGTGAGCGAAACTAATGAAAACATTGTTGGGGTAAAACCTAAAGGGAAAGACCTAGCACCAAATCCAATTTGCCATCTGATCTAACTTCTGGAGGCAGTCAAAATGATCCTTAGAATTCTTCCCTACCTTATTCCTGTGCTGAGATACAGGCTGCTCCAACCTGCTGTAAAATGCTTGATTTCGAGAGTGAGCGAAACTAATGAAAACATTGTTGGGGTAAAACCTAAAGGGAAAGACCTAGCACCAAATCCAATTTGCCATCTGATCTAACTTCTGGAGGCAGTCAAAATGAGTATTTGAATTCTTCCCTACCTTATTCCTGTGCTGAGATACAGGCTGCTCCAACCTGCTGTAAAATGCTTGCTTTCGAGAGTGAGCGAAACTAATGAAAACATTGTTGGGGTAAAACCTAAAGGGAAAGACCTAGCACCAAATCCAATTTGCCATCTGATCTAACTTCTGGAGGCAGTCAAAATGATCCTTAGAATTCTTCCCTACCTTATTCCTGTGCTGAGATACAGGCTGCTCCAACCTGCTGTAAAATGCTTGATTTCGAGAGTGAGCGAAACTAATGAAAACATTGTTGGGGTAAAACCTAAAGGGAAAGACCTAGCACCAAATCCAATTTGCCATCTGATCTAACTTCTGGAGGCAGTCAAAATGATCCTTAGAATTCTTCCCTACCTTATTCCTGTGCTGAGATACAGGCTGCTCCAACCTGCTGTAAAATGCTTGATTTCGAGAGTGAGCGAAACTAATGAAAACATTGTTGGGGTAAAACCTAAAGGGAAAGACCTAGCACCAAATCCAATTTGCCATCTGATCTAACTTCTGGAGGCAGTCAAAATGATCCTTAGAATTCTTCCCTACCTTATTCCTGTGCTGAGATACAGGCTGCTCCAACCTGCTGTAAAATGCTTGATTTCGAGAGTGAGCGAAACTAATGAAAACATTGTTGGGGTAAAACCTAAAGGGAAAGACCTAGCACCAAATCCAATTTGCCATCTGATCTAACTTCTGGAGGCAGTCAAAATGAGTATTTGAATTCTTCCCTACCTTATTCCTGTGCTGAGATACAGGCTGCTCCAACCTGCTGTAAAATGCTTGATTTCGAGAGTGAGCGAAACTAATGAAAACATTGTTGGGGTAAAACCTAAAGGGAAAGACCTAGCACCAAATCCAATTTGCCATCTGATCTAACTTCTGGAGGCAGTCAAAATGATCCTTAGAATTCTTCCCTACCTTATTCCTGTGCTGAGATACAGGCTGCTCCAACCTGCTGTAAAATGCTTGATTTCGAGAGTGAGCGAAACTAATGAAAACATTGTTGGGGTAAAACCTAAAGGGAAAGACCTAGCACCAAATCCAATTTGCCATCTGATCTAACTTCTGGAGGCAGTCAAAATGATCCTTAGAATTCTTCCCTACCTTATTCCTGTGCTGAGATACAGGCTGCTCCAACCTGCTGTAAAATGCTTGATTTCGAGAGTGAGCGAAACTAATGAAAACATTGTTGGGGTAAAACCTAAAGGGAAAGACCTAGCACCAAATCCAATTTGCCATCTGATCTAACTTCTGGAGGCAGTCAAAATGATCCTTAGAATTCTTCCCTACCTTATTCCTGTGCTGAGATACAGGCTGCTCCAACCTGCTGTAAAATGCTTGATTTCGAAAGTGAGCGAAACTAATGAAAACATTGTTGGGGTAAAACCTAAAGGGAAAGACCTAGCACCAAATCCAATTTGCCATCTGATCTAACTTCTGGAGGCAGTCAAAATGATCCTTAGAATTCTTCCCTACCTTATTCCTGTGCTGAGATACAGGCTGCTCCAACCTGCTGTAAAATGCTTGATTTCGAGAGTGAGCGAAACTAATGAAAACATTGTTGGGGTAAAACCTAAAGGGAAAGACCTAGCACCAAATCCAATTTGCCATCTGATCTAACTTCTGGAGGCAGTCAAAATGATCCTTAGAATTCTTCCCTACCTTATTCCTGTGCTGAGATACAGGCTGCTCCAACCTGCTGTAAAATGCTTGATTTCGAGAGTGAGCGAAACTAATGAAAACATTGTTGGGGTAAAACCTAAAGGGAAAGACCTAGCACCAAATCCAATTTGCCATCTGATCTAACTTCTGGAGGCAGTCAAAATGATCCTTAGAATTCTTCCCTACCTTATTCCTGTGCTGAGATACAGGCTGCTCCAACCTGCTGTAAAATGCTTGATTTCGAGAGTGAGCGAAACTAATGAAAACATTGTTGGGGTAAAACCTAAAGGGAAAGACCTAGCACCAAATCCAATTTGCCATCTGATCTAACTTCTGGAGGCAGTCAAAATGATCCTTAGAATTCTTCCCTACCTTATTCCTGTGCTGAGATACAGGCTGCTCCAACCTGCTGTAAAATGCTTGATTTCGAGAGTGAGCGAAACTAATGAAAACATTGTTGGGGTAAAACCTAAAGGGAAAGACCTAGCACCAAATCCAATTTGCCATCTGATCTAACTTCTGGAGGCAGTCAAAATGATCCTTAGAATTCTTCCCTACCTTATTCCTGTGCTGAGATACAGGTTGCTCCAACCTGCTGTAAAATGCTTGATTTCGAGAGTGAGCGAAACTAATGAAAACATTGTTGGGGTAAAACCTAAAGGGAAAGACCTAGCACCAAATCCAATTTGCCATCTGATCTAACTTCTGGAGGCAGTCAAAATGATCCTTAGAATTCTTCCCTACCTTATTCCTGTGCTGAGATACAGGCTGCTCCAACCTGCTGTAAAATGCTTGATTTCGAGAGTGAGCGAAACTAATGAAAACATTGTTGGGGTAAAACCTAAAGGGAAAGACCTAGCACCAAATCCAATTTGCCATCTGATCTAACTTCTGGAGGCAGTCAAAATGATCCTTAGAATTCTTCCCTACCTTATTCCTGTGCTGAGATACAGGCTGCTCCAACCTGCTGTAAAATGCTTGATTTCGAGAGTGAGCGAAACTAATGAAAACATTGTTGGGGTAAAACCTAAAGGGAAAGACCTAGCACCAAATCCAATTTGCCATCTGATCTAACTTCTGGAGGCAGTCAAAATGATCCTTAGAATTCTTCCCTACCTTATTCCTGTGCTGAGATACAGGCTGCTCCAACCTGCTGTAAAATGCTTGATTTCGAGAGTGAGCGAAACTAATGAAAACATTGTTGGGGTAAAACCTAAAGGGAAAGACCTAGCACCAAATCCAATTGGCCATCTGATCTAACTTCTGGAGGCAGTCAAAATGATCCTTAGAATTCTTCCCTACCTTATTCCTGTGCTGAGATACAGGCTGCTCCAACCTGCTGTAAAATGCTTGATTTCGAGAGTGAGCGAAACTAATGAAAACATTGTTGGGGTAAAACCTAAAGGGAAAGACCTAGCACCAAATCCAATTTGCCATCTGATCTAACTTCTGGAGGCAGTCAAAATGATCCTTAGAATTCTTCCCTACCTTATTCCTGTGCTGAGATACAGGCTGCTCCAACCTGCTGTAAAATGCTTGATTTCGAGAGTGAGCGAAACTAATGAAAACATTGTTGGGGTAAAACCTAAAGGGAAAGACCTAGCACCAAATCCAATTGGCCATCTGATCTAACTTCTGGAGGCAGTCAAAATGATCCTTAGAATTCTTCCCTACCTTATTCCTGTGCTGAGATACAGGCTGCTCCAACCTGCTGTAAAATGCTTGATTTCGAGAGTGAGCGAAACTAATGAAAACATTGTTGGGGTAAAACCTAAAGGGAAAGACCTAGCACCAAATCCAATTTGCCATCTGATCTAACTTCTGGAGGCAGTCAAAATGATCCTTAGAATTCTTCCCTACCTTATTCCTGTGCTGAGATACAGGCTGCTCCAACCTGCTGTAAAATGCTTGATTTCGAGAGTGAGCGAAACTAATGAAAACATTGTTGGGGTAAAACCTAAAGGGAAAGACCTAGCACCAAATCCAATTTGCCATCTGATCTAACTTCTGGAGGCAGTCAAAATGATCCTTAGAATTCTTCCCTACCTTATTCCTGTGCTGAGATACAGGCTGCTCCAACCTGCTGTAAAATGCTTGATTTCGAGAGTGAGCGAAACTAATGAAAACATTGTTGGGGTAAAACCTAAAGGGAAAGACCTAGCACCAAATCCAATTTGCCATCTGATCTAACTTCTGGAGGCAGTCAAAATGATCCTTAGAATTCTTCCCTACCTTATTCCTGTGCTGAGATACAGGCTGCTCCAACCTGCTGTAAAATGCTTGATTTCGAGAGTGAGCGAAACTAATGAAAACATTGTTGGGGTAAAACCTAAAGGGAAAGACCTAGCACCAAATCCAATTTGCCATCTGATCTAACTTCTGGAGGCAGTCAAAATGATCCTTAGAATTCTTCCCTACCTTATTCCTGTGCTGAGATACAGGCTGCTCCAACCTGCTGTAAAATGCTTGATTTCGAGAGTGAGCGAAACTAATGAAAACATTGTTGGGGTAAAACCTAAAGGGAAAGACCTAGCACCAAATCCAATTTGCCATCTGATCTAACTTCTGGAGGCAGTCAAAATGATCCTTAGAATTCTTCCCTACCTTATTCCTGTGCTGAGATACAGGCTGCTCCAACCTGCTGTAAAATGCTTGATTTCGAGAGTGAGCGAAACTAATGAAAACATTGTTGGGGTAAAACCTAAAGGGAAAGACCTAGCACCAAATCCAATTGGCCATCTGATCTAACTTCTGGAGGCAGTCAAAATGATCCTTAGAATTCTTCCCTACCTTATTCCTGTGCTGAGATACAGGCTGCTCCAACCTGCTGTAAAATGCTTGATTTCGAGAGTGAGCGAAACTAATGAAAACATTGTTGGGGTAAAACCTAAAGGGAAAGACCTAGCACCAAATCCAATTGGCCATCTGATCTAACTTCTGGAGGCAGTCAAAATGATCCTTAGAATTCTTCCCTACCTTATTCCTGTGCTGAGATACAGGCTGCTCCAACCTGCTGTAAAATGCTTGATTTCGAGAGTGAGCGAAACTAATGAAAACATTGTTGGGGTAAAACCTAAAGGGAAAGACCTAGCACCAAATCCAATTTGCCATCTGATCTAACTTCTGGAGGCAGTCAAAATGATCCTTAGAATTCTTCCCTACCTTATTCCTGTGCTGAGATACAGGCTGCTCCAACCTGCTGTAAAATGCTTGATTTCGAGAGTGAGCGAAACTAATGAAAACATTGTTGGGGTAAAACCTAAAGGGAAAGACCTAGCACCAAATCCAATTTGCCATCTGATCTAACTTCTGGAGGCAGTCAAAATGATCCTTAGAATTCTTCCCTACCTTATTCCTGTGCTGAGATACAGGCTGCTCCAACCTGCTGTAAAATGCTTGATTTCGAGAGTGAGCGAAACTAATGAAAACATTGTTGGGGTAAAACCTAAAGGGAAAGACCTAGCACCAAATCCAATTTGCCATCTGATCTAACTTCTGGAGGCAGTCAAAATGATCCTTAGAATTCTTCCCTACCTTATTCCTGTGCTGAGATACAGGCTGCTCCAACCTGCTGTAAAATGCTTGATTTCGAGAGTGAGCGAAACTAATGAAAACATTGTTGGGGTAAAACCTAAAGGGAAAGACCTAGCACCAAATCCAATTGGCCATCTGATCTAACTTCTGGAGGCAGTCAAAATGATCCTTAGAATTCTTCCCTACCTTATTCCTGTGCTGAGATACAGGCTGCTCCAACCTGCTGTAAAATGCTTGATTTCGAGAGTGAGCGAAACTAATGAAAACATTGTTGGGGTAAAACCTAAAGGGAAAGACCTAGCACCAAATCCAATTTGCCATCTGATCTAACTTCTGGAGGCAGTCAAAATGATCCTTAGAATTCTTCCCTACCTTATTCCTGTGCTGAGATACAGGCTGCTCCAACCTGCTGTAAAATGCTTGATTTCGAGAGTGAGCGAAACTAATGAAAACATTGTTGGGGTAAAACCTAAAGGGAAAGACCTAGCACCAAATCCAATTGGCCATCTGATCTAACTTCTGGAGGCAGTCAAAATGATCCTTAGAATTCTTCCCTACCTTATTCCTGTGCTGAGATACAGGCTGCTCCAACCTGCTGTAAAATGCTTGATTTCGAGAGTGAGCGAAACTAATGAAAACATTGTTGGGGTAAAACCTAAAGGGAAAGACCTAGCACCAAATCCAATTTGCCATCTGATCTAACTTCTGGAGGCAGTCAAAATGATCCTTAGAATTCTTCCCTACCTTATTCCTGTGCTGAGATACAGGCTGCTCCAACCTGCTGTAAAATGCTTGATTTCGAGAGTGAGCGAAACTAATGAAAACATTGTTGGGGTAAAACCTAAAGGGAAAGACCTAGCACCAAATCCAATTGGCCATCTGATCTAACTTCTGGAGGCAGTCAAAATGATCCTTAGAATTCTTCCCTACCTTATTCCTGTGCTGAGATACAGGCTGCTCCAACCTGCTGTAAAATGCTTGATTTCGAGAGTGAGCGAAACTAATGAAAACATTGTTGGGGTAAAACCTAAAGGGAAAGACCTAGCACCAAATCCAATTTGCCATCTGATCTAACTTCTGGAGGCAGTCAAAATGATCCTTAGAATTCTTCCCTACCTTATTCCTGTGCTGAGATACAGGCTGCTCCAACCTGCTGTAAAATGGTTGATTTCGAGAGTGAGCAAAACTAATGAAAACATTGTTGGGGTAAAACCTAAAGGGAAAGACCTAGCACCAAATCCAATTTGCCATCTGATCTAACTTCTGGAGGCAGTCAAAATGATCCTTAGAATTCTTCCCTACCTTATTCCTGTGCTGAGATACAGGCTGCTCCAACCTGCTGTAAAATGCTTGATTTCGAGAGTGAGCAAAACTAATGAAAACATTGTTGGGGTAAAACCTAAAGGGAAAGACCTAGCACCAAATCCAATTGGCCATCTGATCTAACTTCTGGAGGCAGTCAAAATGATCCTTAGAATTCTTCCCTACCTTATTCCTGTGCTGAGATACAGGCTGCTCCAACCTGCTGTAAAATGCTTGATTTCGAGAGTGAGCGAAACTAATGAAAACATTGTTGGGGTAAAACCTAAAGGGAAAGACCTAGCACCAAATCCAATTGGCCATCTGATCTAACTTCTGGAGGCAGTCAAAATGATCCTTAGAATTCTTCCCTACCTTATTCCTGTGCTGAGATACAGGCTGCTCCAACCTGCTGTAAAATGCTTGATTTCGAGAGTGAGCGAAACTAATGAAAACATTGTTGGGGTAAAACCTAAAGGGAAAGACCTAGCACCAAATCCAATTTGCCATCTGATCTAACTTCTGGAGGCAGTCAAAATGATCCTTAGAATTCTTCCCTACCTTATTCCTGTGCTGAGATACAGGCTGCTCCAACCTGCTGTAAAATGCTTGATTTCGAGAGTGAGCGAAACTAATGAAAACATTGTTGGGGTAAAACCTAAAGGGAAAGACCTAGCACCAAATCCAATTGGCCATCTGATCTAACTTCTGGAGGCAGTCAAAATGATCCTTAGAATTCTTCCCTACCTTATTCCTGTGCTGAGATACAGGCTGCTCCAACCTGCTGTAAAATGCTTGATTTCGAGAGTGAGCGAAACTAATGAAAACATTGTTGGGGTAAAACCTAAAGGGAAAGACCTAGCACCAAATCCAATTGGCCATCTGATCTAACTTCTGGAGGCAGTCAAAATGATCCTTAGAATTCTTCCCTACCTTATTCCTGTGCTGAGATACAGGCTGCTCCAACCTGCTGTAAAATGCTTGATTTCGAGAGTGAGCGAAACTAATGAAAACATTGTTGGGGTAAAACCTAAAGGGAAAGACCTAGCACCAAATCCAATTTGCCATCTGATCTAACTTCTGGAGGCAGTCAAAATGATCCTTAGAATTCTTCCCTACCTTATTCCTGTGCTGAGATACAGGCTGCTCCAACCTGCTGTAAAATGCTTGATTTCGAGAGTGAGCGAAACTAATGAAAACATTGTTGGGGTAAAACCTAAAGGGAAAGACCTAGCACCAAATCCAATTGGCCATCTGATCTAACTTCTGGAGGCAGTCAAAATGATCCTTAGAATTCTTCCCTACCTTATTCCTGTGCTGAGATACAGGCTGCTCCAACCTGCTGTAAAATGCTTGATTTCGAGAGTGAGCGAAACTAATGAAAACATTGTTGGGGTAAAACCTAAAGGGAAAGACCTAGCACCAAATCCAATTGGCCATCTGATCTAACTTCTGGAGGCAGTCAAAATGATCCTTAGAATTCTTCCCTACCTTATTCCTGTGCTGAGATACAGGCTGCTCCAACCTGCTGTAAAATGCTTGATTTCGAGAGTGAGCGAAACTAATGAAAACATTGTTGGGGTAAAACCTAAAGGGAAAGACCTAGCACCAAATCCAATTTGCCATCTGATCTAACTTCTGGAGGCAGTCAAAATGATCCTTAGAATTCTTCCCTACCTTATTCCTGTGCTGAGATACAGGCTGCTCCAACCTGCTGTAAAATGCTTGATTTCGAGAGTGAGCGAAACTAATGAAAACATTGTTGGGGTAAAACCTAAAGGGAAAGACCTAGCACCAAATCCAATTTGCCATCTGATCTAACTTCTGGAGGCAGTCAAAATGATCCTTAGAATTCTTCCCTACCTTATTCCTGTGCTGAGATACAGGCTGCTCCAACCTGCTGTAAAATGCTTGATTTCGAGAGTGAGCGAAACTAATGAAAACATTGTTGGGGGTAAAACCTAAAGGGAAAGACCTAGCACCAAATCCAATTTGCCATCTGATCTAACTTCTGGAGGCAGTCAAAATGATCCTTAGAATTCTTCCCTACCTTATTCCTGTGCTGAGATACAGGCTGCTCCAACCTGCTGTAAAATGCTTGATTTCGAGAGTGAGCGAAACTAATGAAAACATTGTTGGGGAAAGACCTAGCACCAAATCCAATTGGCCATCTGATCTAACTTCTGGAGGCAGTCAAAATGATCCTTAGAATTCTTCCCTACCTTATTCCTGTGCTGAGATACAGGCTGCTCCAACCTGCTGTAAAATGCTTGATTTCGAGAGTGAGCGAAACTAATGAAAACATTGTTGGGGTAAAACCTAAAGGGAAAGACCTAGCACCAAATCCAATTTGCCATCTGATCTAACTTCTGGAGGCAGTCAAAATGATCCTTAGAATTCTTCCCTACCTTATTCCTGTGCTGAGATACAGGCTGCTCCAACCTGCTGTAAAATGCTTGATTTCGAGAGTGAGCGAAACTAATGAAAACATTGTTGGGGGTAAAACCTAAAGGGAAAGACCTAGCACCAAATCCAATTGGCCATCTGATCTAACTTCTGGAGGCAGTCAAAATGATCCTTAGAATTCTTCCCTACCTTATTCCTGTGCTGAGATACAGGCTGCTCCAACCTGCTGTAAAATGCTTGATTTCGAGAGTGAGCGAAACTAATGAAAACATTGTTGGGGTAAAACCTAAAGGGAAAGACCTAGCACCAAATCCAATTGGCCATCTGATCTAACTTCTGGAGGCAGTCAAAATGATCCTTAGAATTCTTCCCTACCTTATTCCTGTGCTGAGATACAGGCTGCTCCAACCTGCTGTAAAATGCTTGATTTCGAGAGTGAGCGAAACTAATGAAAACATTGTTGGGGTAAAACCTAAAGGGAAAGACCTAGCACCAAATCCAATTTGCCATCTGATCTAACTTCTGGAGGCAGTCAAAATGATCCTTAGAATTCTTCCCTACCTTATTCCTGTGCTGAGATACAGGCTGCTCCAACCTGCTGTAAAATGCTTGATTTCGAGAGTGAGCGAAACTAATGAAAACATTGTTGGGGTAAAACCTAAAGGGAAAGACCTAGCACCAAATCCAATTTGCCATCTGATCTAACTTCTGGAGGCAGTCAAAATGATCCTTAGAATTCTTCCCTACCTTATTCCTGTGCTGAGATACAGGCTGCTCCAACCTGCTGTAAAATGCTTGATTTCGAGAGTGAGCGAAACTAATGAAAACATTGTTGGGGTAAAACCTAAAGGGAAAGACCTAGCACCAAATCCAATTTGCCATCTGATCTAACTTCTGGAGGCAGTCAAAATGATCCTTAGAATTCTTCCCTACCTTATTCCTGTGCTGAGATACAGGCTGCTCCAACCTGCTGTAAAATGCTTGATTTCGAGAGTGAGCGAAACTAATGAAAACATTGTTGGGGTAAAACCTAAAGGGAAAGACCTAGCACCAAATCCAATTGGCCATCTGATCTAACTTCTGGAGGCAGTCAAAATGATCCTTAGAATTCTTCCCTACCTTATTCCTGTGCTGAGATACAGGCTGCTCCAACCTGCTGTAAAATGCTTGATTTCGAGAGTGAGCGAAACTAATGAAAACATTGTTGGGGTAAAACCTAAAGGGAAAGACCTAGCACCAAATCCAATTTGCCATCTGATCTAACTTCTGGAGGCAGTCAAAATGATCCTTAGAATTCTTCCCTACCTTATTCCTGTGCTGAGATACAGGCTGCTCCAACCTGCTGTAAAATGCTTGATTTCGAGAGTGAGCGAAACTAATGAAAACATTGTTGGGGTAAAACCTAAAGGGAAAGACCTAGCACCAAATCCAATTTGCCATCTGATCTAACTTCTGGAGGCAGTCAAAATGAGTATTTGAATTCTTCCCTACCTTATTCCTGTGCTGAGATACAGGCTGCTCCAACCTGCTGTAAAATGCTTGATTTCGAGAGTGAGCGAAACTAATGAAAACATTGTTGGGGTAAAACCTAAAGGGAAAGACCTAGCACCAAATCCAATTTGCCATCTGATCTAACTTCTGGAGGCAGTCAAAATGATCCTTAGAATTCTTCCCTACCTTATTCCTGTGCTGAGATACAGGCTGCTCCAACCTGCTGTAAAATGCTTGATTTCGAGAGTGAGCGAAACTAATGAAAACATTGTTGGGGTAAAACCTAAAGGGAAAGACCTAGCACCAAATCCAATTGGCCATCTGATCTAACTTCTGGAGGCAGTCAAAATGATCCTTAGAATTCTTCCCTACCTTATTCCTGTGCTGAGATACAGGCTGCTCCAACCTGCTGTAAAATGCTTGATTTCGAGAGTGAGCGAAACTAATGAAAACATTGTTGGGGTAAAACCTAAAGGGAAAGACCTAGCACCAAATCCAATTTGCCATCTGATCTAACTTCTGGAGGCAGTCAAAATGATCCTTAGAATTCTTCCCTACCTTATTCCTGTGCTGAGATACAGGCTGCTCCAACCTGCTGTAAAATGCTTGATTTCGAGAGTGAGCGAAACTAATGAAAACATTGTTGGGGTAAAACCTAAAGGGAAAGACCTAGCACCAAATCCAATTTGCCATCTGATCTAACTTCTGGAGGCAGTCAAAATGATCCTTAGAATTCTTCCCTACCTTATTCCTGTGCTGAGATACAGGCTGCTCCAACCTGCTGTAAAATGCTTGATTTCGAGAGTGAGCGAAACTAATGAAAACATTGTTGGGGTAAAACCTAAAGGGAAAGACCTAGCACCAAATCCAATTTGCCATCTGATCTAACTTCTGGAGGCAGTCAAAATGATCCTTAGAATTCTTCCCTACCTTATTCCTGTGCTGAGATACAGGCTGCTCCAACCTGCTGTAAAATGCTTGATTTCGAGAGTGAGCGAAACTAATGAAAACATTGTTGGGGTAAAACCTAAAGGGAAAGACCTAGCACCAAATCCAATTGGCCATCTGATCTAACTTCTGGAGGCAGTCAAAATGATCCTTAGAATTCTTCCCTACCTTATTCCTGTGCTGAGATACAGGCTGCTCCAACCTGCTGTAAAATGCTTGATTTCGAGAGTGAGCGAAACTAATGAAAACATTGTTGGGGTAAAACCTAAAGGGAAAGACCTAGCACCAAATCCAATTTGCCATCTGATCTAACTTCTGGAGGCAGTCAAAATGATCCTTAGAATTCTTCCCTACCTTATTCCTGTGCTGAGATACAGGCTGCTCCAACCTGCTGTAAAATGCTTGATTTCGAGAGTGAGCGAAACTAATGAAAACATTGTTGGGGTAAAACCTAAAGGGAAAGACCTAGCACCAAATCCAATTGGCCATCTGATCTAACTTCTGGAGGCAGTCAAAATGATCCTTAGAATTCTTCCCTACCTTATTCCTGTGCTGAGATACAGGCTGCTCCAACCTGCTGTAAAATGCTTGATTTCGAGAGTGAGCGAAACTAATGAAAACATTGTTGGGGTAAAACCTAAAGGGAAAGACCTAGCACCAAATCCAATTGGCCATCTGATCTAACTTCTGGAGGCAGTCAAAATGATCCTTAGAATTCTTCCCTACCTTATTCCTGTGCTGAGATACAGGCTGCTCCAACCTGCTGTAAAATGCTTGATTTCGAGAGTGAGCGAAACTAATGAAAACATTGTTGGGGTAAAACCTAAAGGGAAAGACCTAGCACCAAATCCAATTTGCCATCTGATCTAACTTCTGGAGGCAGTCAAAATGATCCTTAGAATTCTTCCCTACCTTATTCCTGTGCTGAGATACAGGCTGCTCCAACCTGCTGTAAAATGCTTGATTTCGAGAGTGAGCGAAACTAATGAAAACATTGTTGGGGTAAAACCTAAAGGGAAAGACCTAGCACCAAATCCAATTGGCCATCTGATCTAACTTCTGGAGGCAGTCAAAATGATCCTTAGAATTCTTCCCTACCTTATTCCTGTGCTGAGATACAGGCTGCTCCAACCTGCTGTAAAATGCTTGATTTCGAGAGTGAGCGAAACTAATGAAAACATTGTTGGGGTAAAACCTAAAGGGAAAGACCTAGCACCAAATCCAATTTGCCATCTGATCTAACTTCTGGAGGCAGTCAAAATGATCCTTAGAATTCTTCCCTACCTTATTCCTGTGCTGAGATACAGGCTGCTCCAACCTGCTGTAAAATGCTTGATTTCGAGAGTGAGCGAAACTAATGAAAACATTGTTGGGGTAAAACCTAAAGGGAAAGACCTAGCACCAAATCCAATTTGCCATCTGATCTAACTTCTGGAGGCAGTCAAAATGATCCTTAGAATTCTTCCCTACCTTATTCCTGTGCTGAGATACAGGCTGCTCCAACCTGCTGTAAAATGCTTGATTTCGAGAGTGAGCGAAACTAATGAAAACATTGTTGGGGTAAAACCTAAAGGGAAAGACCTAGCACCAAATCCAATTTGCCATCTGATCTAACTTCTGGAGGCAGTCAAAATGATCCTTAGAATTCTTCCCTACCTTATTCCTGTGCTGAGATACAGGCTGCTCCAACCTGCTGTAAAATGCTTGATTTCGAGAGTGAGCGAAACTAATGAAAACATTGTTGGGGAAAGACCTAGCACCAAATCCAATTGGCCATCTGATCTAACTTCTGGAGGCAGTCAAAATGATCCTTAGAATTCTTCCCTACCTTATTCCTGTGCTGAGATACAGGCTGCTCCAACCTGCTGTAAAATGCTTGATTTCGAGAGTGAGCGAAACTAATGAAAACATTGTTGGGGTAAAACCTAAAGGGAAAGACCTAGCACCAAATCCAATTTGCCATCTGATCTAACTTCTGGAGGCAGTCAAAATGATCCTTAGAATTCTTCCCTACCTTATTCCTGTGCTGAGATACAGGCTGCTCCAACCTGCTGTAAAATGCTTGATTTCGAGAGTGAGCGAAACTAATGAAAACATTGTTGGGGTAAAACCTAAAGGGAAAGACCTAGCACCAAATCCAATTTGCCATCTGATCTAACTTCTGGAGGCAGTCAAAATGATCCTTAGAATTCTTCCCTACCTTATTCCTGTGCTGAGATACAGGCTGCTCCAACCTGCTGTAAAATGCTTGATTTCGAGAGTGAGCGAAACTAATGAAAACATTGTTGGGGTAAAACCTAAAGGGAAAGACCTAGCACCAAATCCAATTGGCCATCTGATCTAACTTCTGGAGGCAGTCAAAATGATCCTTAGAATTCTTCCCTACCTTATTCCTGTGCTGAGATACAGGCTGCTCCAACCTGCTGTAAAATGCTTGATTTCGAGAGTGAGCGAAACTAATGAAAACATTGTTGGGGTAAAACCTAAAGGGAAAGACCTAGCACCAAATCCAATTTGCCATCTGATCTAACTTCTGGAGGCAGTCAAAATGATCCTTAGAATTCTTCCCTACCTTATTCCTGTGCTGAGATACAGGCTGCTCCAACCTGCTGTAAAATGCTTGATTTCGAGAGTGAGCGAAACTAATGAAAACATTGTTGGGGTAAAACCTAAAGGGAAAGACCGAGCACCAAATCCAATTTGCCATCTGATCTAACTTCTGGAGGCAGTCAAAATGATCCTTAGAATTCTTCCCTACCTTATTCCTGTGCTGAGATACAGGCTGCTCCAACCTGCTGTAAAATGCTTGATTTCAAGAGTGAGCGAAACTAATGAAAACATTGTTGGGGTAAAACCTAAAGGGAAAGACCTAGCACCAAATCCAATTTGCCATCTGATCTAACTTCTGGAGGCAGTCAAAATGATCCTTAGAATTCTTCCCTACCTTATTCCTGTGCTGAGATACAGGCTGCTCCAACCTGCTGTAAAATGCTTGATTTCGAGAGTGAGCGAAACTAATGAAAACATTGTTGGGGTAAAACCTAAAGGGAAAGACCTAGCACCAAATCCAATTGGCCATCTGATCTAACTTCTGGAGGCAGTCAAAATGATCCTTAGAATTCTTCCCTACCTTATTCCTGTGCTGAGATACAGGCTGCTCCAACCTGCTGTAAAATGCTTGATTTCGAGAGTGAGCGAAACTAATGAAAACATTGTTGGGGTAAAACCTAAAGGGAAAGACCTAGCACCAAATCCAATTTGCCATCTGATCTAACTTCTGGAGGCAGTCAAAATGATCCTTAGAATTCTTCCCTACCTTATTCCTGTGCTGAGATACAGGCTGCTCCAACCTGCTGTAAAATGCTTGATTTCGAGAGTGAGCGAAACTAATGAAAACATTGTTGGGGTAAAACCTAAAGGGAAAGACCTAGCACCAAATCCAATTGGCCATCTGATCTAACTTCTGGAGGCAGTCAAAATGATCCTTAGAATTCTTCCCTACCTTATTCCTGTGCTGAGATACAGGCTGCTCCAACCTGCTGTAAAATGCTTGATTTCGAGAGTGAGCGAAACTAATGAAAACATTGTTGGGGTAAAACCTAAAGGGAAAGACCTAGCACCAAATCCAATTTGCCATCTGATCTAACTTCTGGAGGCAGTCAAAATGATCCTTAGAATTCTTCCCTACCTTATTCCTGTGCTGAGATACAGGCTGCTCCAACCTGCTGTAAAATGCTTGATTTCGAGAGTGAGCGAAACTAATGAAAACATTGTTGGGGTAAAACCTAAAGGGAAAGACCTAGCACCAAATCCAATTTGCCATCTGATCTAACTTCTGGAGGCAGTCAAAATGATCCTTAGAATTCTTCCCTACCTTATTCCTGTGCTGAGATACAGGCTGCTCCAACCTGCTGTAAAATGCTTGATTTCGAGAGTGAGCGAAACTAATGAAAACATTGTTGGGGTAAAACCTAAAGGGAAAGACCTAGCACCAAATCCAATTTGCCATCTGATCTAACTTCTGGAGGCAGTCAAAATGATCCTTAGAATTCTTCCCTACCTTATTCCTGTGCTGAGATACAGGCTGCTCCAACCTGCTGTAAAATGCTTGATTTCGAGAGTGAGCGAAACTAATGAAAACATTGTTGGGGTAAAACCTAAAGGGAAAGACCTAGCACCAAATCCAATTTGCCATCTGATCTAACTTCTGGAGGCAGTCAAAATGATCCTTAGAATTCTTCCCTACCTTATTCCTGTGCTGAGATACAGGCTGCTCCAACCTGCTGTAAAATGCTTGATTTCGAGAGTGAGCGAAACTAATGAAAACATTGTTGGGGTAAAACCTAAAGGGAAAGACCTAGCACCAAATCCAATTTGCCATCTGATCTAACTTCTGGAGGCAGTCAAAATGAGTATTTGAATTCTTCCCTACCTTATTCCTGTGCTGAGATACAGGCTGCTCCAACCTGCTGTAAAATGCTTGATTTCGAGAGTGAGCGAAACTAATGAAAACATTGTTGGGGTAAAACCTAAAGGGAAAGACCTAGCACCAAATCCAATTTGCCATCTGATCTAACTTCTGGAGGCAGTCAAAATGATCCTTAGAATTCTTCCCTACCTTATTCCTGTGCTGAGATACAGGCTGCTCCAACCTGCTGTAAAATGCTTGATTTCGAGAGTGAGCGAAACTAATGAAAACATTGTTGGGGTAAAACCTAAAGGGAAAGACCTAGCACCAAATCCAATTGGCCATCTGATCTAACTTCTGGAGGCAGTCAAAATGATCCTTAGAATTCTTCCCTACCTTATTCCTGTGCTGAGATACAGGCTGCTCCAACCTGCTGTAAAATGCTTGATTTCGAGAGTGAGCGAAACTAATGAAAACATTGTTGGGGTAAAACCTAAAGGGAAAGACCTAGCACCAAATCCAATTTGCCATCTGATCTAACTTCTGGAGGCAGTCAAAATGATCCTTAGAATTCTTCCCTACCTTATTCCTGTGCTGAGATACAGGCTGCTCCAACCTGCTGTAAAATGCTTGATTTCGAGAGTGAGCGAAACTAATGAAAACATTGTTGGGGTAAAACCTAAAGGGAAAGACCTAGCACCAAATCCAATTTGCCATCTGATCTAACTTCTGGAGGCAGTCAAAATGATCCTTAGAATTCTTCCCTACCTTATTCCTGTGCTGAGATACAGGCTGCTCCAACCTGCTGTAAAATGCTTGATTTCGAGAGTGAGCGAAACTAATGAAAACATTGTTGGGGTAAAACCTAAAGGGAAAGACCTAGTACCAAATTCCATTGGCCATCTGATCTAACTTCTGGAGGCAGTCAAAATGATCCTTAGAATTCTTCCCTACCTTATTCCTGTGCTGAGATACAGGCTGCTCCAACCTGCTGTAAAATGCTTGATTTCGAGAGTGAGCGAAACTAATGAAAACATTGTTGGGGTAAAACCTAAAGGGAAAGACCTAGCACCAAATCCAATTTGCCATCTGATCTAACTTCTGGAGGCAGTCAAAATGATCCTTAGAATTCTTCCCTACCTTATTCCTGTGCTGAGATACAGGCTGCTCCAACCTGCTGTAAAATGCTTGATTTCGAGAGTGAGCGAAACTAATGAAAACATTGTTGGGGTAAAACCTAAAGGGAAAGACCTAGCACCAAATCCAATTTGCCATCTGATCTAACTTCTGGAGGCAGTCAAAATGATCCTTAGAATTCTTCCCTACCTTATTCCTGTGCTGAGATACAGGCTGCTCCAACCTGCTGTAAAATGCTTGATTTCGAGAGTGAGCGAAACTAATGAAAACATTGTTGGGGTAAAACCTAAAGGGAAAGACCTAGCACCAAATCCAATTGGCCATCTGATCTAACTTCTGGAGGCAGTCAAAATGATCCTTAGAATTCTTCCCTACCTTATTCCTGTGCTGAGATACAGGCTGCTCCAACCTGCTGTAAAATGCTTGATTTCGAGAGTGAGCGAAACTAATGAAAACATTGTTGGGGTAAAACCTAAAGGGAAAGACCTAGCACCAAATCCAATTGGCCATCTGATCTAACTTCTGGAGGCAGTCAAAATGATCCTTAGAATTCTTCCCTACCTTATTCCTGTGCTGAGATACAGGCTGCTCCAACCTGCTGTAAAATGCTTGATTTCGAGAGTGAGCGAAACTAATGAAAACATTGTTGGGGTAAAACCTAAAGGGAAAGACCTAGCACCAAATCCAATTTGCCATCTGATCTAACTTCTGGAGGCAGTCAAAATGATCCTTAGAATTCTTCCCTACCTTATTCCTGTGCTGAGATACAGGCTGCTCCAACCTGCTGTAAAATGCTTGATTTCGAGAGTGAGCGAAACTAATGAAAACATTGTTGGGGTAAAACCTAAAGGGAAAGACCTAGCACCAAATCCAATTGGCCATCTGATCTAACTTCTGGAGGCAGTCAAAATGATCCTTAGAATTCTTCCCTACCTTATTCCTGTGCTGAGATACAGGCTGCTCCAACCTCCTGTAAAATGCTTGATTTCGAGAGTGAGCGAAACTAATGAAAACATTGTTGGGGTAAAACCTAAAGGGAAAGACCTAGCACCAAATCCAATTTGCCATCTGATCTAACTTCTGGAGGCAGTCAAAATGATCCTTAGAATTCTTCCCTACCTTATTCCTGTGCTGAGATACAGGCTGCTCCAACCTGTTGTAAAATGCTTGATTTCGAGAGTGAGCGAAACTAATGAAA
Organism: Melanerpes formicivorus; assembly: GCF_026170545.1. Classification (NCBI taxonomy): domain Eukaryota; kingdom Metazoa; phylum Chordata; class Aves; order Piciformes; family Picidae; genus Melanerpes; species Melanerpes formicivorus. Next base: position 10,664 of record NW_027144458.1, on the reverse strand, counting down.
ACATTGTTGGGGTAAAACCTAAAGGGAAAGACCTAGCACCAAATCCAATTTGCCATCTGATCTAACTTCTGGAGGCAGTCAAAATGATCCTTAGAATTCTTCCCTACCTTATTCCTGTGCTGAGATACAGGCTGCTCCAACCTGCTGTAAAATGCTTGATTTCGAGAGTGAGCGAAACTAATGAAAACATTGTTGGGGTAAAACCTAAAGGGAAAGACCTAGCACCAAATCCAATTGGCCATCTGATCTAACTTCTGGAGGCAGTCAAAATGATCCTTAGAATTCTTCCCTACCTTATTCCTGTGCTGAGATACAGGCTGCTCCAACCTGCTGTAAAATGCTTGATTTCGAGAGTGAGCGAAACTAATGAAAACATTGTTGGGGTAAAACCTAAAGGGAAAGACCTAGCACCAAATCCAATTGGCCATCTGATCTAACTTCTGGAGGCAGTCAAAATGATCCTTAGAATTCTTCCCTACCTTATTCCTGTGCTGAGATACAGGCTGCTCCAACCTGCTGTAAAATGCTTGATTTCGAGAGTGAGCGAAACTAATGAAAACATTGTTGGGGTAAAACCTAAAGGGAAAGACCTAGCACCAAATCCAATTTGCCATCTGATCTAACTTCTGGAGGCAGTCAAAATGATCCTTAGAATTCTTCCCTACCTTATTCCTGTGCTGAGATACAGGCTGCTCCAACCTGCTGTAAAATGCTTGATTTCGAGAGTGAGCAAAACTAATGAAAACATTGTTGGGGTAAAACCTAAAGGGAAAGACCTAGCACCAAATCCAATTTGCCATCTGATCTAACTTCTGGAGGCAGTCAAAATGATCCTTAGAATTCTTCCCTACCTTATTCCTGTGCTGAGATACAGGCTGCTCCAACCTGCTGTAAAATGCTTGATTTCGAGAGTGAGCGAAACTAATGAAAACATTGTTGGGGTAAAACCTAAAGGGAAAGACCTAGCACCAAATCCAATTTGCCATCTGATCTAACTTCTGGAGGCAGTCAAAATGATCCTTAGAATTCTTCCCTACCTTATTCCTGTGCTGAGATACAGGCTGCTCCAACCTGCTGTAAAATGCTTGATTTCGAGAGTGAGCGAAACTAATGAAAACATTGTTGGGGTAAAACCTAAAGGGAAAGACCTAGCACCAAATCCAATTTGCCATCTGATCTAACTTCTGGAGGCAGTCAAAATGATCCTTAGAATTCTTCCCTACCTTATTCCTGTGCTGAGATACAGGCTGCTCCAACCTGCTGTAAAATGCTTGATTTCGAGAGTGAGCGAAACTAATGAAAACATTGTTGGGGTAAAACCTAAAGGGAAAGACCTAGCACCAAATCCAATTGGCCATCTGATCTAACTTCTGGAGGCAGTCAAAATGATCCTTAGAATTCTTCCCTACCTTATTCCTGTGCTGAGATACAGGCTGCTCCAACCTGCTGTAAAATGCTTGATTTCGAGAGTGAGCGAAACTAATGAAAACATTGTTGGGGTAAAACCTAAAGGGAAAGACCTAGCACCAAATCCAATTGGCCATCTGATCTAACTTCTGGAGGCAGTCAAAATGATCCTTAGAATTCTTCCCTACCTTATTCCTGTGCTGAGATACAGGCTGCTCCAACCTGCTGTAAAATGCTTGATTTCGAGAGTGAGCGAAACTAATGAAAACATTGTTGGGGTAAAACCTAAAGGGAAAGACCTAGCACCAAATCCAATTGGCCATCTGATCTAACTTCTGGAGGCAGTCAAAATGATCCTTAGAATTCTTCCCTACCTTATTCCTGTGCTGAGATACAGGCTGCTCCAACCTGCTGTAAAATGCTTGATTTCGAGAGTGAGCGAAACTAATGAAAACATTGTTGGGGTAAAACCTAAAGGGAAAGACCTAGCACCAAATCCAATTGGCCATCTGATCTAACTTCTGGAGGCAGTCAAAATGATCCTTAGAATTCTTCCCTACCTTATTCCTGTGCTGAGATACAGGCTGCTCCAACCTGCTGTAAAATGCTTGATTTCGAGAGTGAGCGAAACTAATGAAAACATTGTTGGGGTAAAACCTAAAGGGAAAGACCTAGCACCAAATCCAATTGGCCATCTGATCTAACTTCTGGAGGCAGTCAAAATGATCCTTAGAATTCTTCCCTACCTTATTCCTGTGCTGAGATACAGGCTGCTCCAACCTGCTGTAAAATGCTTGATTTCGAGAGTGAGCGAAACTAATGAAAACATTGTTGGGGTAAAACCTAAAGGGAAAGACCTAGCACCAAATCCAATTGGCCATCTGATCTAACTTCTGGAGGCAGTCAAAATGATCCTTAGAATTCTTCCCTACCTTATTCCTGTGCTGAGATACAGGCTGCTCCAACCTGCTGTAAAATGCTTGATTTCGAGAGTGAGCGAAACTAATGAAAACATTGTTGGGGTAAAACCTAAAGGGAAAGACCTAGCACCAAATCCAATTGGCCATCTGATCTAACTTCTGGAGGCAGTCAAAATGATCCTTAGAATTCTTCCCTACCTTATTCCTGTGCTGAGATACAGGCTGCTCCAACCTGCTGTAAAATGCTTGATTTCGAGAGTGAGCGAAACTAATGAAAACATTGTTGGGGTAAAACCTAAAGGGAAAGACCTAGCACCAAATCCAATTTGCCATCTGATCTAACTTCTGGAGGCAGTCAAAATGATCCTTAGAATTCTTCCCTACCTTATTCCTGTGCTGAGATACAGGCTGCTCCAACCTGCTGTAAAATGCTTGATTTCGAGAGTGAGCGAAACTAATGAAAACATTGTTGGGGAAAGACCTAGCACCAAATCCAATTGGCCATCTGATCTAACTTCTGGAGGCAGTCAAAATGATCCTTAGAATTCTTCCCTACCTTATTCCTGTGCTGAGATACAGGCTGCTCCAACCTGCTGTAAAATGCTTGATTTCGAGAGTGAGCGAAACTAATGAAAACATTGTTGGGGTAAAACCTAAAGGGAAAGACCTAGCACCAAATCCAATTTGCCATCTGATCTAACTTCTGGAGGCAGTCAAAATGATCCTTAGAATTCTTCCCTACCTTATTCCTGTGCTGAGATACAGGCTGCTCCAACCTGCTGTAAAATGCTTGATTTCGAGAGTGAGCGAAACTAATGAAAACATTGTTGGGGTAAAACCTAAAGGGAAAGACCTAGCACCAAATCCAATTGGCCATCTGATCTAACTTCTGGAGGCAGTCAAAATGATCCTTAGAATTCTTCCCTACCTTATTCCTGTGCTGAGATACAGGCTGCTCCAACCTGCTGTAAAATGCTTGATTTCGAGAGTGAGCGAAACTAATGAAAACATTGTTGGGGTAAAACCTAAAGGGAAAGACCTAGCACCAAATCCAATTGGCCATCTGATCTAACTTCTGGAGGCAGTCAAAATGATCCTTAGAATTCTTCCCTACCTTATTCCTGTGCTGAGATACAGGCTGCTCCAACCTGCTGTAAAATGCTTGATTTCGAGAGTGAGCGAAACTAATGAAAACATTGTTGGGGTAAAACCTAAAGGGAAAGACCTAGCACCAAATCCAATTGGCCATCTGATCTAACTTCTGGAGGCAGTCAAAATGATCCTTAGAATTCTTCCCTACCTTATTCCTGTGCTGAGATACAGGCTGCTCCAACCTGCTGTAAAATGCTTGATTTCGAGAGTGAGCGAAACTAATGAAAACATTGTTGGGGTAAAACCTAAAGGGAAAGACCTAGCACCAAATCCAATTTGCCATCTGATCTAACTTCTGGAGGCAGTCAAAATGATCCTTAGAATTCTTCCCTACCTTATTCCTGTGCTGAGATACAGGCTGCTCCAACCTGCTGTAAAATGCTTGATTTCGAGAGTGAGCGAAACTAATGAAAACATTGTTGGGGTAAAACCTAAAGGGAAAGACCTAGCACCAAATCCAATTGGCCATCTGATCTAACTTCTGGAGGCAGTCAAAATGATCCTTAGAATTCTTCCCTACCTTATTCCTGTGCTGAGATACAGGCTGCTCCAACCTGCTGTAAAATGTTTGATTTCGAGAGTGAGCGAAACTAATGAAAACATTGTTGGGGTAAAACCTAAAGGGAAAGACCTAGCACCAAATCCAATTGGCCATCTGATCTAACTTCTGGAGGCAGTCAAAATGATCCTTAGAATTCTTCCCTACCTTATTCCTGTGCTGAGATACAGGCTGCTCCAACCTGCTGTAAAATGCTTGATTTCGAGAGTGAGCGAAACTAATGAAAACATTGTTGGGGTAAAACCTAAAGGGAAAGACCTAGCACCAAATCCAATTTGCCATCTGATCTAACTTCTGGAGGCAGTCAAAATGATCCTTAGAATTCTTCCCTACCTTATTCCTGTGCTGAGATACAGGCTGCTCCAACCTGCTGTAAAATGCTTGATTTCGAGAGTGAGCGAAACTAATGAAAACATTGTTGGGGTAAAACCTAAAGGGAAAGACCTAGCACCAAATCCAATTTGCCATCTGATCTAACTTCTGGAGGCAGTCAAAATGATCCTTAGAATTCTTTCCTACCTTATTCCTGTGCTGAGATACAGGCTGCTCCAACCTGCTGTAAAATGCTTGATTTCGAGAGTGAGCGAAACTAATGAAAACATTGTTGGGGTAAAACCTAAAGGGAAAGACCTAGCACCAAATCCAATTTGCCATCTGATCTAACTTCTGGAGGCAGTCAAAATGATCCTTAGAATTCTTCCCTACCTTATTCCTGTGCTGAGATACAGGCTGCTCCAACCTGCTGTAAAATGCTTGATTTCGAGAGTGAGCGAAACTAATGAAAACATTGTTGGGGTAAAACCTAAAGGGAAAGACCTAGCACCAAATCCAATTGGCCATCTGATCTAACTTCTGGAGGCAGTCAAAATGATTCTTAGAATTCTTCCCTACCTTATTCCTGTGCTGAGATACAGGCTGCTCCAACCTGCTGTAAAATGCTTGATTTCGAGAGTGAGCGAAACTAATGAAAACATTGTTGGGGTAAAACCTAAAGGGAAAGACCTAGCACCAAATCCAATTTGCCATCTGATCTAACTTCTGGAGGCAGTCAAAATGATCCTTAGAATTCTTCCCTACCTTATTCCTGTGCTGAGATACAGGCTGCTCCAACCTGCTGTAAAATGCTTGATTTCGAGAGTGAGCGAAACTAATGAAAACATTGTTGGGGTAAAACCTAAAGGGAAAGACCTAGCACCAAATCCAATTGGCCATCTGATCTAACTTCTGGAGGCAGTCAAAATGATCCTTAGAATTCTTCCCTACCTTATTCCTGTGCTGAGATACAGGCTGCTCCAACCTGCTGTAAAATGCTTGATTTCGAGAGTGAGCGAAACTAATGAAAACATTGTTGGGGTAAAACCTAAAGGGAAAGACCTAGCACCAAATCCAATTGGCCATCTGATCTAACTTCTGGAGGCAGTCAAAATGATCCTTAGAATTCTTCCCTACCTTATTCCTGTGCTGAGATACAGGCTGCTCCAACCTGCTGTAAAATGCTTGATTTCGAGATGAGCGAAACTAATGAAAACATTGTTGGGGTAAAACCTAAAGGGAAAGACCTAGCACCAAATCCAATTTGCCATCTGATCTAACTTCTGGAGGCAGTCAAAATGATCCTTAGAATTCTTCCCTACCTTATTCCTGTGCTGAGATACAGGCTGCTCCAACCTGCTGTAAAATGCTTGATTTCGAGAGTGAGCGAAACTAATGAAAACATTGTTGGGGTAAAACCTAAAGGGAAAGACCTAGCACCAAATCCAATTTGCCATCTGATCTAACTTCTGGAGGCAGTCAAAATGATCCTTAGAATTCTTCCCTACCTTATTCCTGTGCTGAGATACAGGCTGCTCGAACCTGCTGTAAAATGCTTGATTTCGAGAGTGAGCGAAACTAATGAAAACATTGTTGGGGTAAAACCTAAAGGGAAAGACCTAGCACCAAATCCAATTTGCCATCTGATCTAACTTCTGGAGGCAGTCAAAATGATCCTTAGAATTCTTCCCTACCTTATTCCTGTGCTGAGATACAGGCTGCTCCAACCTGCTGTAAAATGCTTGATTTCGAGAGTGAGCGAAACTAATGAAAACATTGTTGGGGTAAAAACCTAAAGGGAAAGACCTAGCACCAAATCCAATTTGCCATCTGATCTAACTTCTGGAGGCAGTCAAAATGATCCTTAGAATTCTTCCCTACCTTATTCCTGTGCTGAGATACAGGCTGCTCCAACCTGCTGTAAAATGCTTGATTTCGAGAGTGAGCGAAACTAATGAAAACATTGTTGGGGTAAAACCTAAAGGGAAAGACCTAGCACCAAATCCAATTTGCCATCTGATCTAACTTCTGGAGGCAGTCAAAATGATCCTTAGAATTCTTCCCTACCTTATTCCTGTGCTGAGATACAGGCTGCTCCAACCTGCTGTAAAATGCTTGATTTCGAGAGTGAGCGAAACTAATGAAAACATTGTTGGGGTAAAACCTAAAGGGAAAGACCTAGCACCAAATCCAATTTGCCATCTGATCTAACTTCTGGAGGCAGTCAAAATGATCCTTAGAATTCTTCCCTACCTTATTCCTGTGCTGAGATACAGGCTGCTCCAACCTGCTGTAAAATGCTTGATTTCGAGAGTGAGCGAAACTAATGAAAACATTGTTGGGGTAAAACCTAAAGGGAAAGACCTAGCACCAAATCCAATTGGCCATCTGATCTAACTTCTGGAGGCAGTCAAAATGATCCTTAGAATTCTTCCCTACCTTATTCCTGTGCTGAGATACAGGCTGCTCCAACCTGCTGTAAAATGCTTGATTTCGAGAGTGAGCGAAACTAATGAAAACATTGTTGGGGTAAAACCTAAAGGGAAAGACCTAGCACCAAATCCAATTTGCCATCTGATCTAACTTCTGGAGGCAGTCAAAATGATCCTTAGAATTCTTCCCTACCTTATTCCTGTGCTGAGATACAGGCTGCTCCAACCAGCTGTAAAATGCTTGATTTCGAGAGTGAGCGAAACTAATGAAAACATTGTTGGGGTAAAACCTAAAGGGAAAGACCTAGCACCAAATCCAATTGGCCATCTGATCTAACTTCTGGAGGCAGTCAAAATGATCCTTAGAATTCTTCCCTACCTTATTCCTGTGCTGAGATACAGGCTGCTCCAACCTGCTGTAAAATGCTTGATTTCGAGAGTGAGCGAAACTAATGAAAACATTGTTGGGGTAAAACCTAAAGGGAAAGACCTAGCACCAAATCCAATTTGCCATCTGATCTAACTTCTGGAGGCAGTCAAAATGATCCTTAGAATTCTTCCCTACCTTATTCCTGTGCTGAGATACAGGCTGCTCCAACCTGCTGTAAAATGCTTGATTTCGAGAGTGAGCGAAACTAATGAAAACATTGTTGGGGTAAAACCTAAAGGGAAAGACCTAGCACCAAATCCAATTTGCCATCTGATCTAACTTCTGGAGGCAGTCAAAATGATCCTTAGAATTCTTCCCTACCTTATTCCTGTGCTGAGATACAGGCTGCTCCAACCTGCTGTAAAATGCTTGATTTCGAGAGTGAGCGAAACTAATGAAAACATTGTTGGGGTAAAACCTAAAGGGAAAGACCTAGCACCAAATCCAATTTGCCATCTGATCTAACTTCTGGAGGCAGTCAAAATGATCCTTAGAATTCTTCCCTACCTTATTCCTGTGCTGAGATACAGGCTGCTCCAACCTGCTGTAAAATGCTTGATTTCGAGAGTGAGCGAAACTAATGAAAACATTGTTGGGGTAAAACCTAAAGGGAAAGACCTAGCACCAAATCCAATTGGCCATCTGATCTAACTTCTGGAGGCAGTCAAAATGATCCTTAGAATTCTTCCCTACCTTATTCCTGTGCTGAGATACAGGCTGCTCCAACCTGCTGTAAAATGCTTGATTTCGAGAGTGAGCGAAACTAATGAAAACATTGTTGGGGTAAAACCTAAAGGGAAAGACCTAGCACCAAATCCAATTGGCCATCTGATCTAACTTCTGGAGGCAGTCAAAATGATCCTTAGAATTCTTCCCTACCTTATTCCTGTGCTGAGATACAGGCTGCTCCAACCTGCTGTAAAATGCTTGATTTCGAGAGTGAGCGAAACTAATGAAAACATTGTTGGGGTAAAACCTAAAGGGAAAGACCTAGCACCAAATCCAATTTGCCATCTGATCTAACTTCTGGAGGCAGTCAAAATGATCCTTAGAATTCTTCCCTACCTTATTCCTGTGCTGAGATACAGGCTGCTCCAACCTGCTGTAAAATGCTTGATTTCGAGAGTGAGCAAAACTAATGAAAACATTGTTGGGGTAAAACCTAAAGGGAAAGACCTAGCACCAAATCCAATTTGCCATCTGATCTAACTTCTGGAGGCAGTCAAAATGATCCTTAGAATTCTTCCCTACCTTATTCCTGTGCTGAGATACAGGCTGCTCCAACCATGCTGTAAAATGCTTGATTTCGAGAGTGAGCGAAACTAATGAAAACGTTGTTGGGGTAAAACCTAAAGGGAAAGACCTAGCACCAAATCCAATTTGCCATCTGATCTAACTTCTGGAGGCAGTCAAAATGATCCTTAGAATTCTTCCCTACCTTATTCCTGTGCTGAGATACAGGCTGCTCCAACCTGCTGTAAAATGCTTGATTTCGAGAGTGAGCGAAACTAATGAAAACATTGTTGGGGTAAAACCTAAAGGGAAAGACCTAGCACCAAATCCAATTTGCCATCTGATCTAACTTCTGGAGGCAGTCAAAATGATCCTTAGAATTCTTCCCTACCTCATTCCTGTGCTGAGATACAGGCTGCTCCAACCTGCTGTAAAATGCTTGATTTTGAGAGTGAGTGAAACTAATGAAAACATTGTTGGGGTAAAACCTAAAGGGAAAGACCTAGCACCAAATCCAATTTGCCATCTGATCTAACTTCTGGAGGCAGTCAAAATGATCCTTAGAATTCTTCCCTACCTCATTCCTGTGCTGAGATACAGGCTGCTCCAACCTGCTGTAAAATGCTTGATTTCGAGAGTGAGCGAAACTAATGAAAACATTGTTGGGGTAAAACCTAAAGGGAAAGACCTAGCACCAAATCCAATTTGCCATCTGATCTAACTTCTGGAGGCAGTCAAAATGATCCTTAGAATTCTTCCCTACCTTATTCCTGTGCTGAGATACAGGCTGCTCCAACCTGCTGTAAAATGCTTGATTTCGAGAGTGAGCGAAACTAATGAAAACGTTGTTGGGGTAAAACCTAAAGGGAAAGACCTAGCACCAAATCCAATTTGCCATCTGATCTAACTTCTGGAGGCAGTCAAAATGATCCTTAGAATTCTTCCCTACCTTATTCCTGTGCTGAGATACAGGCTGCTCCAACCTGCTGTAAAATGCTTGATTTCGAGAGTGAGCGAAACTAATGAAAACGTTGTTGGGGTAAAACCTAAAGGGAAAGACCTAGCACCAAATCCAATTTGCCATCTGATCTAACTTCTGGAGGCAGTCAAAATGAGTATTTGAATTTTTTCCCTACCTTATTCCTGTGCTGAGATACAGGCTGCTCCAACCTGCTGTAAAATGCTTGATTTCGAGAGTGAGCGAAACTAATGAAAACATTGTTGGGGTAAAACCTAAAGGGAAAGACCTAGCACCAAATCCAATTGCCATCTGATCTAACTTCTGGAGGCAGTCAAAATGAGTATTTGAATTCTTCCCTACCTTATTCCTGTGCTGAGATACAGGCTGCTCCAACCTGCTGTAAAATGCTTGATTTCGAGAGTGAGCGAAACTAATGAAAACATTGTTGGGGTAAAACCTAAAGGGAAAGACCTAGCACCAAATCCAATTTGCCATCTGATCTAACTTCTGGAGGCAGTCAAAATGATCCTTAGAATTCTTCCCTACCTTATTCCTGTGCTGAGATACAGGCTGCTCCAACCTGCTGTAAAATGCTTGATTTCGAGAGTGAGCGAAACTAATGAAAACGTTGTTGGGGTAAAACCTAAAGGGAAAGACCTAGCACCAAATCCAATTTGCCATCTGATCTAACTTCTGGAGGCAGTCAAAATGATCCTTAGAATTCTTCCCTACCTTATTCCTGTGCTGAGATACAGGCTGCTCCAACCTGCTGTAAAATGCTTGCTTTCGAGAGTGAGCGAAACTAATGAAAACATTGTTGGGGTAAAACCTAAAGGGAAAGACCTAGCACCAAATCCAATTTGCCATCTGATCTAACTTCTGGAGGCAGTCAAAATGATCCTTAGAATTCTTCCCTACCTTATTCCTGTGCTGAGATACAGGCTGCTCCAACCTGCTGTAAAATGCTTGATTTCGAGAGTGAGCGAAAACTAATGAAAACATTGTTGGGGTAAAACCTAAAGGGAAAGACCTATCACCAAATCCAATTTGCCATCTGATCTAACTTCTGGAGGCAGTCAAAATGATCCTTAGAATTCTTCCCTACCTTATTCCTGTGCTGAGATACAGGCTGCTCCAACCTGCTGTAAAATGCTTGATTTCGAGAGTGAGCGAAACTAATGAAAACATTGTTGGGGTAAAACCTAAAGGGAAAGACCTAGCACCAAATCCAATTTGCCATCTGATCTAACTTCTGGAG
>NW_027144457.1:0-37072 GCF_026170545.1 Melanerpes formicivorus | reverse complement strand
AGCCCCCCAGGAGCCCCCAAACCCCCTTAGGACCCCATTAAGATCCCCTTAGGACCTCCCTAGCCCCCCAACCCCCCCTCTAAGCTCCCCTAGGACCCCCTTAAGACCCCCTTAGGACCTCCCGACCCTCCCCCTAGCCCCCCAGACCCCTTAAAGACTCCTCTAAGCCCCCTTAGGACCCCCCAACTCCCCCCTTTAAGCCCGCCTACGACCCCCCTTAGGACCTCCCTAGCCCCCCGACCTCCTCTAAGCCCCCTTAGGACCCCCTTAAGCCCCCCTAGGACCCCATTAAGACCCCCTTAGGACCTCCCTAGCCCCCCCAAACCCCCTTCAGGACCCCCTTAAGACCCCCTTAGGACCTCCCTAGCCCCCTGACCCCCCCTAAGCCCCCCTAGGACCTCCCTTAGGACCTCCCTAGCCCCCTAACCCCCCCTCTAAGCCCCCTTAAGACCCCCTTAGGACCTCCCGACCCTCCTCCTAGCCCCCCAGAACCCCTTAAAGACTCCTCTAAGCCCCCCTAGGACCCTCTTAGGACCTCCCTAGCTCCCCCAAACCCCCTTCAGGACCCCCTTAAGACCGCTTTAGGACTTCCCTAGCCCCCGACCCCCCCTCTAAGCCCCCCTAGGACCCCCTTAGGACCTCCCGACCCTCCCCCTAGCCCTCCCAGAGCCCTTAAAGACTCTTCTAGGCCCCCTTAGGACCCCCCAACTCCCCCCTCTAAGCCCCCGTAGGACCCCCCTTAGGACCTCCCTAGCCCCCCGACCTCCTCTAAGCCCCCCTAGGACCCCCTTAAGCCCCCCTAGGACCCCATTAAGACCCCCTTAGGACCTCCCTAGCCCCCCCAAACCCCCTTCAGGACCCCCTTAAGGACCCCTTTAGGACTTCCCTAGTCCCCGACCCCCCCTCTTTAAGCCCCCCTAGGACCCCCCTTAGGACCTCCCTAGCCCCCCCAACCCCCTCTAAGCCCCCCCTAGGACCCCCTTAAGACCCCCTTAGGACCTCCCTAGCCCCCCAACCCCCCTCTAAGCCCCCCTAGGACCCCCCTTAGGACCTCCCTAGCCCCCCAACCCCCCTCTAAGCCCCCCCTAGGACCCCCCTTAGGACCTCCCTAGCCCCACAACCCCCCTCTAAGCCCCCCTAGGACCCCCCTTAGGACCTCCCTAGCCCCACAACCCCCCCTCTAAGCCCCCTTAGGACCCCCTTAAGACCCCCTTAGGACCCCTTTAGGACCTCCCTATCCCCCCAGACCCCCCTCTAAGCCCCCCAGGACCCCCTTAGGACCCCTTAGGGCCTCCTTAAGACCCCCGTAAGACCTCCCTAGCCCCCCAACCCCCCCCTCTAAGCCCCCTTAGGACCTCCCGACCCTCCCCCTAGCCCTCCCAGAACCCCTTAAAGACTCCTCTAAGCCCCCCTAGGACCCCTTTAGGACCTCCCTAGCTCCCCCAAACCCCCTTCAGGACCCCCTTAAGACCGCTTTAGGACTTCCCTAGCTCCCGACCCCCCCTCTAAGCCCCCCTAGGACCCCCTTAGGACCTCCCGACCCTCCCCCTAGCCCTCCCAGAGCCCCTTAAAGACTCTTCTAGGCCCCCTTAGGACCCCCCAACTCCCCCCTCTAAGCCCTCGTAGGACCTCCCTAGCCCCCCGACCTCCTCTAAGCCCCCCTAGGACCCCCTTAAGCCCCCCTAGGACCCCATTAAGACCCCCTTAGGACCTCCCTAGCCCCCCCAAACCCCTTCAGGACCCCCTTAAGACCCCTTTAGGACTTCCTTAGTCCCCGACCCTCCCCTTTAAGCCCCCCTAGGACCCCCCTTAGGACCTCCCTAGCCCCCCAACCCCCTCTAAGCCCCCCCTAGGACCCCCTTAAGACCCCTTTAGGACTTCCCTAGCCCCCCAACCCCCTCTAAGCCCCCCCTAGGACCCCCTTAAGACCCCCTTAGGACCTCCCTAGCCCCCCAACCCCCCTCTAAGCCCCCCCTAGGACCCCCCTTAGGACCTCCCTAGCCCCACAACCCCCCCCTCTAAGCCCCCCTAGGACCCCCTTAAGACCCCCTTAGGACCCCTTTAGGACCTCCCTATCCCCCCAGACCCCCCTCTAAGCCCCCCCTAGGACCCCCCTTAGGACCTCCCTAGCCCCCCAACCCCCCCTCTAAGCTCCCCTAGGACCCCCTTAAGACCCCCTTAGGACCTCCCGACCCTCCCCCTAGCCCCCCAGACCCCTTAAAGACTCCTCTAAGCCCCCTTAGGACCCCCCAACTCCCCCCTTTAAAGCCCGCCTACGACCCCCCTTAGGACCTCCCTAGCCCCCCGACCTCCTCTAAGCCCCCTTAGGACCCCCTTAAGCCCCCCTAGGACCCCATTAAGACCCCCTTAGGACCTCCCTAGCCCCCCCAAACCCCCTTCAGGACCCCCTTAAGACCCCCTTAGGACCTCCCTAGCCCCCTGACCCCCCCTAAGCCCCCCTAGGACCCTCCCTTAGGACCTCCCTAGCCCCCTAACCCCCCCTCTAAGCCCCCTTAAGACCCCCTTAGGACCTCCCGACCCTCCTCCTAGCCCCCCAGAACCCCTTAAAGACTCCTCTAAGCCCCCCTAGGACCCTCTTAGGACCTCCCTAGCTCCCCCAAACCCCTTCAGGACCCCCTTAAGACCGCTTTAGGACTTCCCTAGCCCCCGACCCCCCCCTCTAAGCCCCCCTAGGACCCCCTTAGGACCTCCCGACCCTCCCCCTAGCCCTCCCAGAGCCCCTTAAAGACTCTTCTAGGCCCCCTTAGGACCCCCCCAACTCCCCCCTCTAAGCCCCCGTAGGACCCCCCTTAGGACCTCCCTAGCCCCCCGACCTCCTCTAAGCCCCCCTAGGACCCCCTTAAGCCCCCCTAGGACCCCATTAAGACCCCCTTAGGACCTCCCTAGCCCCCCCAAACCCCCTTCAGGACCCCTTAAGACCCCTTTAGGACTTCCCTAGTCCCCCGACCCCCCTCTTTAAGCCCCCTAGGACCCCCCTTAGGACCTCCCTAGCCCCCCAACCCCCTCTAAGCCCCCCCTAGGACCCCCTTAAGACCCCCTTAGGACCTCCCTAGCCCCCCAACCCCCCTCTAAGCCCCCCCTAGGACCCCCCTTAGGACCTCCCTAGCCCCACAACCCCCCCTCTAAGCCCCCCTAGGACCCCCTTAAGACCCCCTTAGGACCCCTTTAGGACCTCCTATCCCCCAGACCCCCCCTCTAAGCCCCCCAGGACCCCCTTAGGACCCCTTAGGGCCTCCTTAAGACCCCCTTAAGACCTCCCTAGCCCCCCAACCCCCCCCCTAAAGCCCCCTTAGGACCTCCCGACCCTCCCCCTAGCCCCCCAGAACCCCTTAAAGACTCCTCTAAGCCCCCCTAGGGACCCCTTTAGGACCTCCCTAGCCCCCCTCAACCCCTTCAGGACCCCATTAACATCCCCTTAGGACCTCCCTAGCCCCACCAACCCCCCCTCTAAGCCCCCCTAGGACCCCCCTTAGGACCTCCCTAGCCCCCCGACCCCCTCTAAGCCCCCTTAAGACCTCCCTAGCCCCCCAACCCCCCCTCTAAGCCCCCCTAGGATCCCCTTAGGACCTCCCTAGCCCCCCAACCCCCCCTCTGAGCCCCCTTAAGACCCTCTTAAGACCTCCTAGCCCCCAACCCCCCCCTCTGAGCCCCCCCTAGGATCCCCTTAGGACCTCCCTAGCCCCACAACCCCCCCTCTAAGCCCCCTTAGGACCCCCTTAAGACCCCCTTAGGACCCCTTTAGGACCTCCCTATCCCCCCAGCCCCCCCCTCTAAGCCCCCCAGGACCCCCTTAGGACCCCTTAGGGCCTCCTTAAGACCTCCCTAGCCCCCCAACCCCCCCCTCTAAGCCCCCTTAGGACCTCCCGACCCTCCCCCTAGCCCTCCCAGAACCCCTTAAAGACTCCTCTAAGCCCCCCTAGGACCCCTTTAGGACCTCCCTAGCCCCCCCAAACCCCCTTCAGGACCTCCTTAAGACCCCTTTAGGACTTCCCTAGCCCCCGACCCCCCCCTCTAAGCCCCCCTAGGACCCCATTAAGACCCCCCTTATGACCTCCCTAGCCCCCCGACCTCCTCTAAGCCCCCCTAGGACCCCATTAAGACCCTCTTAGGACCTTCCTAGCCCCCTGACCCCCCTCTAAGCCTCCCTAGGACCTCCCCAAACCCCCTTCAGGACCCCATTAAGATCCCTTTAGGCCCTCCCTAGCCCCCCAACCCCCCCTCTACGCCCCCTCTAGGACCCCCTTAAGGCCCTCTTAGGACCCTTAGGACCTCTCTAGCCCCCCCAAACCCCCTTCAGGACCCCCTTAAGACCCCTTTAGGCCCTCCCTAGCCCCCCGACCCCCCCTCTTACGCCCCTCTAGGACCCCCTTAAGGCCCTCTTAGGACCCCTTAGGACCTCTCTAGCCCCCCCAAAACCCCCTTCAGGACCCCCTTAAGACCCCTTTAGGCCCTCCCTAGCCCCCCAACCCCCCCTCTACGCCCCTCTAGGACCCCCTTAAGGCCCTCTTAGGACCCCTTAGGACCTCTCTAGCCCCCCCAAACCCCCTTCAGGACCCCCTTAAGATCCCTTTAGAGGCCCTCCCTAGCCCCCCAACCCCCCCTCTACGCCCCTCTAGGACCCCCTTAAGGCCCTCTTAGGACCCCTTAGGACCTCCCTAGCCCCCCCAAACCCCCTTCAGGACCCCCTTAAGACCCCTTTAGAGCCCTCCCTAGCCCCCCGACCCCCCTCTAAGCCCCCCCTAGGACCCCCTTAAGACCCCCTTAGGACCCCTTTAGGACCTCCCTAGCCCCCCAAACCCCCCTCTAAGCCCCCCTAGGACCCCCCTTAGGACCTCCCTAGCCCCCCGACCCCCCTCTAAGCCCCCTTAAGACCTCCCTAGCCCCCCAACCCCCCCCTCTAAGCCCCCCCTAGGATCCCCTTAAGACCTCCCTAGCCCCCCAACCCCCCCTCTGAGCCCCCTTAAGACCCTCTTAGGACCTCCCTAGCCCCCCAATCCCCCCTCTAATAAGCCCCCCCTAGGATCCCCTTAGGACCTCCCTAGTCCCCCGACCCCCCCCTCTAAGCCTCCCTAGAACCCCCTTAAGCCCCCCTAGAACCCCCCTAGGACCTCCCTAGCCCCCCAACCCCCTCTAAGCCCCCCCTAGGACCCCCTTAAGACCCCCTTAGGACCCCCCTTAGGACCTCCCTAGCCCCCCGACCCCCTCTAAGCCCCCCCTAGGACCCCCTTAAGACCCCCTTAGGACCCCCTTAGGACCTCCCTAGCCCCCCGACCCCCCTCTAAGCCCCCCCTAGGACCCCCTTAAGACCCCCTTAGGACCCCCTTAGGACCTCCCTAGCCCCCCGACCCCCTCTAAGCCCCCCCTAGGACCCCCTTAAGACCCCCTTAGGACCCCCTTAGGACCTCCCTAGCCCCCCGACCCCCCCTCTAAGCCCCCCCTAGGATCCCCTTAAGGACCCCCTTAGGACCCCCTTAGGACCTCCCTAGCCCCCCAACCCCCCCTCTAAGCCCCCTTAAGACCCCCTTAGGACCTCCCGACCCTCCCCCTAGCCTTCCCTGAGCCCCTTAACGACTCCTCCGAAGCCCCCCCCACCCCCCGCCCCAGCCCGCGGGGCCGCGCCGCGGGGCCGCGCACCGGTCGTGGTTGAGCAGCATGTTGACGATGTCCCGGAAGAGGTCAGGCTGCCGCGGGCTGAAGTAGCCTGAGCTGAGCTGGTCCAGGGCTTGGCGCAGCTCCGGCAGCCGGGAGACGTAGTCCTGGGCGTTGTACCTGGCAGGGGCAGGGGCAGGGCAAGGCTCGGGGGGGGGCACGCAGGGGACCCCCTCCCCACACCCCCCCCCGGGGCGGCTAGGGGCTGAGGGAGCTGTGGGGAGGGGATGGGGAGCCAAGGGAGGGGGTGCCGAGGTGCCCAGGGGGTGCCAGGGGTGCCATAGGGTGCCCAGGGGGTGCCAGGGGTGCTATAGGGTGCCCAGGGGGTGCCTAGGTGCCAAGGGGGTGCCAGGGGTGCCATAGGGTGCCAAGGGGGTGCTAGGGGTGCCATGGGGGTGCCGGGGTGCTATAGGGTGCCCAGGGGGTGCCATAGGGTGCCCAGGGGGTGCCTGGGGTGCTATAGGGTGCCCAGGGGGTGCCAGGGGTGCCATAGGGTGCCCAGGGGGTGCCTAGGTGCCATGGGGGTGCCTGGGTGCCATAGGGTGCCAAGGGGATGCCTAGGTGCCCAGGGGGTGCCAGGGTGCTATAGGGTGCCAAGGGGGTGCCTGGGGTGCTATAGGGTGCCAGGGGGTGCCAGGGGTGCCATAGGGTGCCCAGGGGATGCCTAGGTGCCAAGGGGGTGCCTGGGGTGCCATAGGGTGCCAAGGGGGTGCCGAGGTGCCATGGGGGGTGCCATAGAGTGCCCAGGGGATGCTAGGGGTGCCATGGGGGTGCCAGGGGTGCTATAGGGTGCCCAGGGGGTGCCTAGGTGCCAAGGGGGTGCGAGGGGTGCCATAGGGTGCCCAGGGGGTGCCAGGGGTGCCATAGGGTGCCCAGGGGATGCCTAGGTGCCAAGGGGGTGCCTGGGGTTCTATAGGGTGCCAAGGTGCCCAGGGGTGCCAAGGGGGAGCTATGGGGTACCATGGGGGGGGCTATGGGGTGCCATGGGGAGCTATGGGTTGCCAAGGGGGGGAGCTATGGGGTGCCAGGGGAGGACTACAGGGAGCCAAAGGGGGAGCTATGGGGTGCCAGAGGTGGGACTATGGGGTGCCAAGGGGAGCTATAGGGAGTGGTAGGGAGCTATGGGGTGCGAGGGGAGGACTACAGGGAGCCAAGGGGGGAGCTATGGGGTGCCATGGGGAGCTATGGGTTGCCAAGGGGGGGAGCTATGGGGTGCCAGGGGAGGACTACAGGGAGCCAAGGGCGAGCTAGGGGGTGCCATGGGGAGCTATGAGGTGCCATGGGGGGGCTATGGGGTGCCAGGGGGAGGACTATAGGGAGGCAAAGGGGGAGCTATGGGGTGCCAGGGGAGGACTACAGGGAGCCAGTGGGAGGCTATGGAGTGCCAGGGGGAGCTATGGGGTGCCATGGGGAGCTGTAGGGAGCTATGGGGTGTGAAGGGAGGACTACAGGGAGCCAAAGGGGAGCTATGGGGTGCTGTAGGGAATGGTGGGGAGCTATGGGGTGCCATGGGGAGCTGTAGGGAGCTATGGGGTGCCAGGGGAGGACTACAGGGAGCCAAGGGCGAGCTATGGGGTGCCATGGGGAGCTATGGGGTGCCATGGGGAGGACTATAGGGAGGCAAGGGGGAGCTATGGGGTGCCATGGGGAGCTATGGGGTGCCATGGGGAGCTGTAGGGAGCTATGGGGTGCCAGGGGAGGACTACAGGGAGCCAAGGGCGAGCTAGGGGGTGCCACGGGGAGCTATGAGGTGCCATGGGGAGCTATGGGGTGCCATGGGGAGGACTATAGGGAGGCAAGGGGGAGCTATGGGGTGCCATGGGGGGGCTATGGGGTGCCATGGGGAGGACTACAGGGAGCCAAGGACGAGCTATGGGGTGCCATGGGGAGCTATGGGGTGCCATGGGGAGGACTACAGGGAGCCAAAGGGGAGCTATGGGGTGCCATGGGGAGCTATGGGGTGCCATGGGGAGGACTACAGGGAGCCAAAGGGGAGCTATGGGGTGCCATGGGGAGCTATGGGGTGCCATGGGGAGGACTACAGGGAGCCAAGGGCGAGCTATGGGGTGCCATGGGGAGCTATGAGGTGCCATGGGGAGGACTATAGGGATCCAAAGGGGAGCTATGGGGTGTGAGGGGAGGACTACAGGGAGCCAAGGGGAGCTATGGGGTGCTGGGGGGGGGCTATGGGGTGCTAAGGGGAGCTATGGGGTGCCATGGGGAGGACTATAGGGAGCTGTAGGGAGCTATGGGGTGCCATGGGGAGCTGTAGGGAGCTATGGGGTGCCATGGGGGGCTATGGGGTGCTAAGGGGAGGACTACAGGGAGCCAAGGGGGGGCTATGGGGTGCCATGGGGAGCTGTAGGGAGCTATGGGGTGCCATGGGGGGGGCTATGGGTTGCCAAGGGGGGAGCTATGGGGTGCCATGGGAAGGACTACAGGGAGCCAAAGGGGAGCTATGGGGTGCCAGGGGGAGCTGTAGGGAGTGGTAGGGAGCTATGGGGTGCCAGGGGGATGACTATAGGGAGCCAAAGGGGAGCTATAGGGAGCCAAAGGGGGCGCTATGGGGTGCCAGGGGGGGCTATGGGGTGCCAAGGGGGGAGCTATGGGGTGCCATGGGGAGGACTACAGGGAGCCAAAGGGGAGCTATGGGGTGCCAGGAGGATGACTATAGGGAGCCAAAGGGGGCGCTATGGGGTGCCAGGGGGAGCTATGGGGTGCCAGGGGGAGCTATGAGGTGCCACGGGAGCTGTAGGACATTCAAGGGGCACCTCGGGGGGGGGGGGGGGGGGGGCGCTCCCTGGCTGCCATCCCAGCCCCGGGGGCGGGGCGGGGGGCGGGGCTGGGGGCGGGGCGGGGGCTGCCACACCCACCCCTGGCGGTCCAGCGCCTCGACGTCCTCCACCCTCATGCCGAAGATGAAGAGGTTCTCCTCGCCGGCCTCCTCGGCCATCTCCACGTTGGCGCCGTCCATGGTGCCGATGGTCAGGGCGCCGTTCAGCATGAACTTCATGTTCCCGGTGCCCGAGGCCTCGGTGCCGGCCGTGGAGATCTGCTCCGACAGGTCTGCGGCCGGGATCACTGCGGGGCGGGGGCGGGAAGCAGGGCTGGGGTCGGCAACGGGAACCGGGAACCGGGTAGGGGGCAGCGGGCAGCGGGAACCGGGCACAGGGAACCGGGCAGGGGGCAGCGGGCAGCGGGAACCGGGCAGCGGGCACCGGGAACCGGGCACAGGGAACCGGGCACAGGGAACCGGGAACTGGGAACCGAGGAGGGACACGGCCGGGGGGCACTGGGAACCGGGAACGGGGGAGGGACACGGCTGGGGGGCACCGGGAACCGGGGAGGGGCAAGGCTGAGGGGCACAAGGGAGGGGGAGGGACATGGCTGGGGGCACCGGGAACCGGGCACCGGGAACCGGGCACAGGGAACCGGGAACCGGGGAGGGACACGGCTGGGGGGCACAAGGGAGGGGGAGGGACATGGCTGGGGGCACCGGGAACCGGGCACCGGGAACCGGGCACAGGGAACCGGGAACCGGGGAGGGACACGGCTGGGGGGCACAAGGGAGGGGGAGGGACATGGCTGGGGGCACCGGGAACCGGGGAGGGACACGGCTGGGGGGCACCGGGAACCGGGAACGGGGGAGGGACACGGCTGGGGGCACCGGGAACCGGGGAGGGACACGGCTGGGGGGCACCGGGAACCGGGAACGGGGGAGGGACACGGCTGGGGGCACCGGGAACCGGAAACCGGGCACCGGGGAGGGACACGGCTGGGGGCACCGGGAACCAGGGAGGGGCAAGGCTGGGGGGCACCGGGAACCGGGCACTGGGAACCGGGAACCGGGCACCGGGGAGGGACACGGCTGGGGGGCACCGGGCACAGGGAACCGGGCACCGGGCAGGGACACGGCTGGGGGGCACCAGGAACCGGGCACAGGGCACCGGGCACAGGGGAGGGACACGGCCAGGGGGCACCGGGAACAGGGGAGGGGCAAGGCTGGGGGGGCACCGGGAACCGGGCAGGGACACGGCTGGGGGGCACCAGGCACAGGGGAGGGACACGGCTGGGGGCACCGGGCACCAGGAACCGGGAGCCGGGCACAGGGCAGGGACACGGCCGGGGGGGGCACCGGGAACCGGGCACAGGGCAGGGACACGGCTGGGGGGCACAGGAGCTGTGCCAGGGCAGTACTGGGGAGCCCAAGGTGGTGTAAGAGTGGTAATGTGGTGCCCAGCAGCTGTGCCAAGGCAGTATTGGGGCACCCAGGGCTGTGCCAAGGCAGTATTGGGGCACCCAGGGATGCCAGGGCAGTATTGGGGTGCCCAGGGCTGTGCCAGGGCAGGATTGGGGCACCCAGGGCTGTGCCAGGGCAGGATTGGGGTGCCCAGGAGCTGTGCCAGGGCAGGATTGGGGTGCCCAGGGCTGTGCCAGGATAGGATTGGGGTGCCCAGCAGCTGTGCCAGGGCAGGATTGGGACACCCAGGGCTGTGCCAGGGCAGGATTGGGGCGCCCAGGAGCTGTGCCAGGGCAGGATTGGGGTGCCCAGGGCTGTGCCAGGGCAGCATTGGGGCGCCCAGGGGCTGTGCCAGGGCAGGATTGGGGTGCCCAGGAGCTGTGCCAGGGCAGGATTGGGACACCCAGGGCTGTGCCAGGGCAGGATTGGGGTGCCCAGGAGCTGTGCCAGGGCAGGATTGGGACACCCAGGGCTGTGCCAGGGCAGGATTGGGGCGCCCAGGAGCTGTGCCAGGGCAGGATTGGGGTGTCCAGGGCTGTGCCAGGGCAGGATTGGGACGCCCAGGGCTGTGCCAGGGCAGGATTGGGGTGCCCAGGAGCTGTGCCAGGGCAGGATTGGGGTGCCCAGGAGCTGTGCCAGGGTGGCATTGGGACACCCAGGGCTGTGCCAGGGCAGGATTGGGGCACCCAGGGCTGTGCCAGCACAGGATTGGGGCGCCCAGGAGCTGTGCCAGGGCAAGATTGGGGCACCCAGGGCTGTGCCAGGGCAGTATTGGGGTGCCCAGGAGCTGTGCCAGGGCAGCATTGGGACACCCAGGGCTGTGCCAGGGCAGGATTGGGGCACCCAGGGCTGTGCCAGGTCAGGATTGGGACGCCCAGGGCTGTGCCAGGGCAGCATTGGGACACCCAGGGCTGTGCCAGGATAGGATTGGGGCACCCAGGGCTGTGCCAGGGCAGGATTGGGGTCCCCAGAGGCTGTGCCAGGGCAGGATTGGGGTGCCCAGGGCTGTGCCAGGGCAGCATTGGGACACCCAGGGCTGTGCCAGGGCAGGATTGGGGTGCCCAGGGCTGTGCCAGGATAGGATTGGGGTGCCCAGCAGCTGTGCCAGGGCAGCATTGGGGCACCCAGGGCTGTGCCAGGGCAGGATTGGGGTCCCCAGGGGCTGTGCCAGGGCAGGATTGGGGTGCCCAGGGCTGTGCCAGGGCAGGATTGGGGTGCCCAGGGCTGTGCCAGGGCAGCATTGGGACGCCCAGGGCTGTGCCAGGGCAGGATTGGGGCACCCAGGGCTGTGCCAGGGCAATATTAGGGTGCCCAGGGCTGTGCCAGGGCAGCATTGGGACACCCAGGGCTGTGCCAGGGCAGGATTGGGACACCCAGGGCTGTGCCAGGGCAGCATTGGGACACCCAGGGCTGTGCCAGGGCAGGATTGGGGCACCCAGGGCTGTGCCAGGGCAGCATTGGGGTGCCCAGGAGCTGTGCCAGGGCAGGATTGGGGCACCCAGGGCTGTGCCAGGGCAGCATTGGGGTGCCCAGGAGCTGTGCCAGGGCAGGATTGGGACGCCCAGGGCTGTGCCAGGGCAGGATTGGGGTGCCCAGGAGCTGTGCCAGGGCAGGATTGGGGTGTCCAGGGCTGTGCCAGGGCAGGATTGGGGCACCCAGGGCTGTGCCAGGGCAGGATTGGGGTCCCCAGAGGCTGTGCCAGGTTGCCCTGGGGGTCTCGGTTGGGTCTGGCTGTCCCTGGCTGGGGTTGGATGTCCCGGGGTGGGGGGGGGGGTGTTTGGGGTGCCATGGGGGGGCTCGGGGGGGGGGTGTGGGGGCCCGGGGGTGCCGCTGGGGGGCGCCCCTCACCCTTCTCCGCCAGGGACACGCGGTAGTTCTCCAGGAAGAGAACCTTCAGGCGGTCTCCCACCGCCGGGTCCTGGTTCACCACCTCCCCGATGGCAGTCACCAGCCGGATGATCATCTTGGCCATGTGGTACCCGGGGGCGGCCTGCCGCCAGGGGGCGACGCTGAGCGCGGCGCTCCGCACCCCCCCCCGGACACCCAGGGCCACCCAGAGCCACCCAGAGCTACCCAGGACCCCCAAATCCTTCTCAGAACGCCCCCAGGGCCATCCAGGACCCCCCCAGGACCCCCAAATCCTTCTCAGACACCCCCCCCCGGGACACCCACGGCCACCCAGAGCCACCCCAGGGCCACCCAGGACCCTTCCAGGGCCACCCAGGGACTCCCCAGGGCCACCCAGGACCCCTCCAGGGACACCCAGAGCCACCCAGGGACTCCCCAGAGCCATCCAGGAACCCCCCAGGGCCACCCAGGACCTCCCCAGGCCCCCCCCAGGGCCACCCACAGCCACCCAGAACCCCCAAATCCTTCTCAGAACCCCTCCAGGACTCCCCCAGGGCCATCCAGGACCCCCCCAGGACCCCCAAATCCTTCTCAGACCCCCCCCCGGGACACCCACAGCCACCCACAGCCACCCCAGGGCTACCCAGGGACTCCCCAGGGCCACCCAGAGCCACCCAGGACCCCTCCAGGGCCACCCAGAGCCACCCAGGACCCTCCCCAGGACCCCTCCAGAGCCACCCAGGGACTCCCCAGGGCCACCCAGGACCCCCCCAAGGGCCACCCAGGGCCCCCCCAGGGCCATCCAGGACCCCCCCCCGGGCCACCCAGGACCCCCCCCGGGCCACCCAGGACCCCCCCCAGGGCCACCCAGGGACTCCCCAGACCTCACCCAGGAGCTCCCCAGGACCCCTCCAGGGCCACCCAGGGCCACCCAGGACCCCCCCAGGGCCACCCACAGCCACCCAGAACCCCCAAATCCTTCTCAGAACCCCTCCAGGACCCCCCCAGGGCCATCCAGGACCCCCCCAGGACCCCCAAATCCTTCTCAGACCCCCCCCCGGGACACCCACGGCCACCCAGAGCCACCCACAGCCACCCAGGGCCCCCCTCCGGGACACCCACAGCCACCCAGAGCCACCCCAGGGCCATCCAGGACCCCCCCAGGGCCATCCAGGACCCCCCCCAGGGCCATCCAGGACCCCCCCAGGGCCATCCAGGACCCCCCCCAGGGACCCCCCAGGGCCACCCAGGACCCCCCCACGACCACCCAGAGCCACCCAGGACCCTCCCCAGGGCCACCCAGACCTCACCCAGGGCCATCCAGGAGCCCCCCCGGGCCACCCCCAGCCACCCAGGGCCACCCAGAAGCCCCCAGGACCCCCAAATCCTTCTCAGAACGCCCCCCCAGGAACCCCCCAGACCCTCTTGGGAACCCCCAAATCCCTCTCAGACCCCCCCCGATCCCTCAGGACCCCCCCGGCCTGCCCTAGGGACCCCCCAACCCCCTCCCCCAGGACACCCTCAGGACCCCCAGAACTCCCCCAGGACCCCCAAATCCCCCTCAGGACCCCCCCAATTCCCCCCCAGATCCCTCAGGACCCCCCTGGCCTGCCCTAGGGACCCCCCAACCTCCTCTCCCAGGACCCCCTCAGGACCCCCAGAACTCCCCCAGGACCCCCAAATCCCCCTCAGGACCCCCCCAGACTGCCCTAGGGACCCCCCCAGCCCCCTCCCCCAGCCCCTCAGGACCCCCCAGTTCCCCTCCCCCCCCCCCGTATCCCTCAGGACCCCCCTGGCCTGCCCTAGAGACCCCCAACCCCCTCCCCCAGGACCCACTCAGGACCCCCAAAGCTCCCCCAGACCCCCCCAGGACCCCCAAATCCTTCTCAGAACGCCCCCCTAGGAACCCCCCAGGACCCCCTAGACCCTCTTGGGACCCCCAAATCCCCCTCAGGACCCCCCCTGGACTCCCCTAGGGACCCCCCAACCCCCTTCCCCAGGACCCACTCAGGACCCCCAAAGCTCCTCCAGACCCCCACACCCCCACCCCGGATCCCCCAACCCCCTCCCCCAGGACACCCTCAGGACCCCCAAATCCCCCTCAGGACCCCCCCAGTTCCCCCCCAGATCCATCAGGAGCCCCCAAGACTGCCCTAGGGACCCCCAGCCCCCTCCCCCAGCCCCTCAGGACCCCCAAATCCCCCTCAGGACCCCCCCAATTCCCCCCCAGATCCCTCAGGACCCCCCTGGCCTGCCCTAGGGACCCCCAGCCCCCTCCCCCAGCCCCTCAGGACCCCCAAATCCCCCTCAGGACCCCCCAATTCCCCCCCAGATCCCTCAGGACCCCCCTGGCCTGCCCTAGGGACCCCCCAACCCCCTCCCCCAGGACCCCCTCAGAACTCCCAGAGCTCCCCCAGACCCCCCAGGACCCCCAAATCCCCCTCAGGACCCCCCAACCCACCCCCAGATCCCTCAAGACCCCCCCAGACTGCCCTAGGGACCCCCCAAACCCCCTCCCCCAGACCCCCCCAGGACCCCCAAATCCCTCTCAGACCCCCACCCCCACCCCTGGATCCCCCAACCCCCTCCCCCAGAGCCCCTCAGGACCCCCAAATCCCCCTCAGGACCCCCCCAATTCCCCCCCAGATCCCTCAGGACCCCCCTGGCCTGCCCTAGGGACCCCCCAAGCCCCTCCCCCAGGTCCCCCTCAGGACTCCAAGAGCTCCCCCAGACCCTCAGGACCCCCAAATCCCCCTCAGGACCCCCCCCCCCAGATCCCCCAGGACCCCCCTAGACTGCCCTAGGGACCCCCAAAGCTCCCCCAGACCCCCCCCAGGACCCCCAAATCCTTCTCAGAACGCCCCCTCCCAGGACCCCCTAGACCCTCTTGGGACCCCCAACCCCTTCCCCCAGACCCCCCCAGGACCCCCAGACCCCCTCAGGACCCCCAAATCCCTCTCAGACCCCCCCCCGGCCTGCCCTAGGACCCCCCAACCCCCTCCCCCAGGATCCCCCAGACCCTCAGGACCCCCAAATCCCTCTCAGAAGCCCCCCCCCAGGACCCCCCAAGCCCCCCCCTCACCTTGCCCCCAATCATGATGGTTCTGGGCACAATTGGTTTGTTTGGTTCCTTCCTGATCCCTGCGGGGGGGGGGGGGAGAGGGGACCCCAAAATTAGGAGGGACCCCCCCCCAAAAAATCCGCGGGGGGGGGGGGGACACGACCCCCAACCCCCAAATGAGGAGGGGGAGACCCCAAAATGGGAGGGGGGAAGCACTTGGGGGGGAGGGAGGGTCCAGAGGGGTGTGGGGTTGGTTGGGGTCTCCCTTTGGGCTCTCCCTCTTTGGGGGGGGGTCCCTGTGGGGCTGGGAGGGGGTTTGGGGGTCCCTAGTTTTTGTGGGGGGGTCCTGGGGAGGGGTCTGGGTTTTGGGGGGCTCCAAGGGGGGTCCCTCATGGTTCTGGGGAGCTGATTGGGTCAATCTGGAGGGGGGGGAGGTTGTCTCTGGGGGGGACGGGATCCATTTGGGGGGGGGGTCCCTGTGTGGCTGGGAGGGGTTTGGGGGTCTCTGGTTTTTGGGGGGGGGGGGCCTAGGTGTTGGGGGGCTCCAGGGGGGGTCCCTCATGGTGATGGGGAGGTGGTTGGGGGTCAGTTTGGGGGGGGGGGAGGTTGTCTCTGGGGGTGGAGGGGGTCCATTTGGGGGGGGTCCCTGTGTGCGTGGGAGGGGTTTGGGGGGTCCCTGGTTTTTGGGGGGGGGTCTAGGTGTTGGGGGGCTCCAGGGGGGGTCCCCATAGTTATGGGGAGCTGATTGGGGTCAATTTGGGGGGGGGGAGGTTGTCTCTGGGGGGGTGGGAGGTTGTCCATTTGGGGGGGTCCCTGTGTGGCTGGGAGGGGGTTTGGGGGTCTGTGGGTTTTGGGGGGGGGGGTGTCTGGGTTTTGGGGGGGCTCCAGGGGGGTCCCTGATGGTTCTGGGGAGGTGGTTGGGGTCAATCTGGGGGGGGGGGATGGGTGTCCCTTTGGGGGGTCCCTGTGTGGGTGGGAGGGGTTTGGGGGTCCCTGGTTTTTGGGGGGGGGGGCCTAGGTGTTGGGGGGCTCCAGGGGGGGTCCCTCATGGTTCTGGGGAGGTGGTTGGGGTCAGTTTGGGGGAGGGGGTTTCTCTCTGGGGGGGGTCCTGTGTGGCTGGGAGGGGGTTTGGGAGTCTCTGGGTTTTGGGGGGGGGGTCTAAGTGTTGGGGGGCTCCAGGGGGGTCCCTCATGGTTCTGGGGATGTGGTTGGGGTCAATTTGGGGGGGGGGAGGGGTATCCCTTTGGGGGGTCCCTGTGTGGCTGGGAGGGGTTTGGGGGTCCCTAGTTTTTGTGGGGGGGTCCTGGGGAGGGGTCTGGGTTTTGGGGGGCTCCAGGGGGGGTCCCTCATGGTTCTGGGGAGGTGGTTGGGTCAGTTTGGGGGGAGGGGGGTTTCTCTCTGGGGGGGTCCCTGTGTGGCTGGGAGGGGTTTGGGGGTCCCTGTTTTTTTTTTTGGGGGGGGGTTGGGAAGGGGTCTGGGTTTTGGGGGGGCTCCAGGGGGGGTCCCTCATGGTGATGGGAAGGTGGTTTGGGTCAGTTTGGGGGGTTGGTTCTCTCTGGGGGTGGATCTCTTTGGGGGTCCCTGTGTGGCTGGGAGGGGGTTTGGGGGTCTCTGGGTTTTGGGGGGGGGTCTAGGTGTTGGGGGGCTCCAGGGGGGGGTCCTTCATGGTTCTGGGGAGGTGGTTGGGGTCACTTTGGGGGGGAAAGGTTGTCTCTGGGGGGGAGGGGGGTCCATTTGGGGGGGGTCCCTGTGTGGCTGGGAGGGGTTTGGGGGTCCCTGGTTTTTTGGGGGGGGGCCTTAGGTGTTGGGGGCTCCAGGGGGGTCCCTCATGGTGATGGGGAGGTGGTTGGGGTCAATTTGGGGGGGGGGGGGGAGGTTGTCTCTGGGGGGGAGGGGATCCATTTAGGGGGGGGTCCCTGTGTGGCTGGGAGGGGTTTGGGGGTCCCTGGTTTTTTTTTGGGGGGGGTCTGGGGTTTGGGGGGCTCCAGGGGGGGTCCCTCATGGTTATGGGGAGGTGGTTGGGGTCAATTTTGGGGGGGAAAGGTTGTCTCTGGGGGGGGAGGGGGTCCATTTGGGGGGGGTCCCTGTGTGGCTGGGAGGAGGTTTGGGGGTCCCTGGTTTTTGGGGGGGGGGTCTGGTTTTTGGGGGGGCTCCAGGGGGGTCCCTCATGGTTTCTGGGGAGGTGGTTGGGGTCAGTTTGGGGGGAGGGGGTTTCTCTCTGGGGGGGGTCCCTGTGTGGCTGGGAGGGGGTTTGGGGGGTCCCTGGTTTTTGGGGGGGGGGTCTAGGGGTTGGGGGGCTCCGGGGGGGGTCCTCTCATGGTTATGGGGAGGTGGTTGGGGTCAATCTGGGGGGGATGGGTGTCCCTTTGGGGGGGTCCCTGTGTGGCTGGGAGGGGTTTGGGGGTCCCTGGTTTTTGGGGGGGGGGCCTAGGTGTTGGGGGGCTGCAGGGGGGTCCCTCATGGTTATGGGGAGGTGGTTGGGGTCAATTTGGGGGGGGAGGGGTATCCCTTTGGGGGGGTCCCTGTGTGGCTGGGAGGGGTTTGGGGGTCCCTGGTTTTTTGGGGGGGGGGCGTTAGGGAGGGGTCTGGGTTTTGGGGGGCTCCAGGGGGGGTCCCTCATGGTTCTGGGGAGGTGGTTGGGGTCAATTTGGGGGGGGGGAGGTTGTCTCTGGGGGGGAGGGGATCCATTTGGGGGGAGTCCCTGTGTGGCTGGGAGGGGTTTGGGGGTCCCTGGGTTTTGGGGAGGGGTCTGGGTTTTGGGGGGCTCCAAGGGGGGGTCCCTGATGGTGATGGAGAGGTGGTTGGGGTCAATCTGGGGGGGATGTGTGTCCCTTTGGGGGGTCCCTGTGTGGCTGGGAGGGGTTTGGGGGTCCCTGGTTTTTGTAGGGGGGTCCTGGGGAGGGGTCTGGGTTTTGAGGGGCTCCAAGGGGGGGTCCCTGATGGTTCTGGGGAGGTGGTTGGGGTCAATCTGGGGGGGGGGGATGGGTGTCCCTTTGGGGGGGTCCCTGTGTGGCTGGGAGGGGGTTTGGGGGTCTCTGGGTTTTGGGGGGGGGGGTCTAGGGGTTGGGGGGCTCCGGGGGGGCCCCTCATGGTGATGGGGAGGTGGTTGGGGTCACTTGGGGTGTGTGTGGGGGGTCCCTTTAGGGGGGGTCCCTGTGTGGCTGGGAGGGGGTTTGGGGGTCCCTGGTTTTTGGGGGGGGGGACCTTAGGTGTTGGGGGGCTCCAGGGGGGGGTCCCTCATGGTTCTGGGGAGGTGGTTGGGGTCAATCTGGGGGAGGGGCTGTGACCCTTTGGGGGGGCCCTGTGTGGCTGGGAGGGGGTTTGGGGGTCCCTAGTTTTTGGGGGGGATCCTGGGGAGGGGTCTGGGTTTTGGTAGGCTCCGGGTGGGGACCCTCATGGTTATGGGGAGGTGGTTGGGGTCAATTTGGGGGAGGGAGGGGTATCCCTTTGGGGTGTCCCTGTGTGGCTGGGAGGGGTTTGGGGGTCCCTAGTTTTTGTGGGGGGGTCCTGGGGAGGGGTCTGGGCTTTGGGGGGCTCCAAGGGGGGGTCCCTGATGGTTCTGGGGAGGTGGTTGGGGTCAATCTGGGGGGGATGTGTGTCCCTTGCGGGGGGTCCCTGTGTGGCTGGGAGGGGGTTTGGGGGTCTCTGGGTTTTTTGGGGGGGGTCTGGGTTTGGGGGGGCTCCAGGGGGGGGTCCCTCACTGTTGTAGAGGGTGATGATGTGCAGGCAGTTGAGCAGCTGCCTCTTGTACTCGTGGATCCTCTTCACCTGGACGTCGAAGAGGGAGTTGGGGTTCACCCTCACCCCCGAGGTCTGCTCCAGGAACGCTGCCAGCTTGGCCTTGTTCTCCTGGGGGGGGGGAGGAGGGGGGAAGCACAAATGGGGGGGGTGGGACACCAAGATACAACCCTCCCCCCACCAAAGACCCCCCCAGGACCCCCCCAAGACCTCCCAGAAGCCCTCAGGACATCTCTGGACCCCCTCAAGACCACCCAGAGCCCTTCAGGGTGATCCAGGAGCCCTTCAAGACAGCTCAGGACCCCTTCAAACCCCCACCCCCCCACCCCCAAGGACACTCTAGGGGCTCCCAGGACCCTCCAGGACACCCCAAGCCCCCCCAGGACCCCCACCCCACAGTACCTGCTTGACCTTGGCCACGTCCCTGATGAAGCCTTCGTCGTCCAGGAAGCTGCGGAGCCTCTGCAGCTGCCCCAGGTCGGCCACGAAGTCATCCCCAATGCGCTGTGGAGAGCACCCAGGGGTGAGCCACGGGGCCCAGAGACACCCCACAGGGAACCACAGACCCACAGAGACCCACAGGGACCCACAGAGAGCCATAGGGAAACATAGGGAGCCATAGGGAGCCATGGGGAGCCATAGGGAGCCATAGGGAGCTATAGAGAGCCATAGGGAGCCATAGAGAGCCATAGGGAGCCATAGGAGCCATAGGAGCCATAGGAGCCATAGGGAGCCAGAGAGACCATAGGGAGCCATAGGGAGCCATAGGGAGCCATAGGAGCCATAGGGAGCTATAGAGACCATAGGGAGCCATAGAGAGCCATAGAGAGCCATAGGAGTCATAGGGAGCTATGGGGAGCCATAGGGAGCCATAGAGAGCCATAGGGAGCCATAGAGAGCCATAGGGAGCCATAGGGAGCCAGAGAGAGCCATAGGGAGCCATAGGGAGCCATAGAGAGCCATAGGGAGCCATAGGGAGCCAGAGAGAGCCATAGGGAGCCATAGGGAGCCATAGAGACCATAGGGAGCCATAGGGAGCCATAGGGAGCCATAGGAGCCATAGGGAGCTATAGAGACCATAGGGAGCCATAGGAGCCATAGGGAGCTATGGGGAGCCATAGGGAGCCATAGGGAGCCATAGACAGCCATAGGGAGCCATAGGAGCCATAGGGAGCTATAGAGACCATAGGGAGCCATAGGAGCCATAGGGAGCTATGGGGAGCCATAGAGAGCCATAGAGAGCCATAGAGAGCCATAGAGAGCCATAGGGAGCCATAGAGAGCTATAGGGAGCCATAGGGAGCCATGGGGAGCCATGGGGAGCCATAGGGAGCCATAGAGAGCCATAGGGAGCCATAGAGAGCCATAGAGAGCCATAGGGAGCCATAGGGAGCCATAGAGAGCCATAGGGAGCCATAGAGAGCCATAGAGAGCCATAGGGAGCCATAGAGAGCCATAGAGAGCCATAGGGAGCCATAGGGAGCCATAGAGAGCCATAGGGAGCCATAGGGAGCCATAGAGAGCCATAGGGAGCCATAGGGAGCCATAGAGAGCCATAGGGAGCCATAGGGAGCTATAGAGACCATAGAGAGCCATAGGGAGCCATAGGGAGCCATAGGGAGCCATAGAGACCATAGAGAGCCATAGGGAGCCATAGGGAGCCATAGGGAGCCATAGAGAGCCATAGGGAGCCATAGGGAGCCATAGAGAGCCATAGGGAGCCATAGGGAGCCATAGAGAGCCATAGGGAGCCATAGGGAGCCATAGGGAGCCATAGAGAGCCATAGGGAGCCATAGAGACCATAGAGAGCCATAGGGAGCCATAGGGAGCCATAGGGAGCCATAGAGAGCCATAGGGAGCTATAGAGAGCTAAAGAGAGCCATAGGGAGCCATAGAGAGCCATAGGGAGCCATAGGGAGCCATAGAGAGCCATAGGGAGCCATAGGGAGCCATAGAGAGCCATAGAGAGCCATAGGGAGCCATAGGGAGCCATAGGGAGCCATAGAGACCATAGAGAGCCATAGGGAGCCATAGGGAGCCATAGAGACCATAGAGAGCCATAGGGAGCCATAGGGAGCCATAGGAGCCATAGGGAGCCATAGGGAGCCATAGGGAGCCATAGAGACCATAGAGAGCCATAGGGAGCCATAGGGAGCCATAGGGAGCCATAGGGAGCCATAGGAGCCATAGGGAGCCATAGGGAGCCATAGAGACCATAGAGAGCCATAGGGAGCCATAGGGAGCCATAGGGAGCCATAGGGAGCTATAGAGAGCCATAGGGAGCCATAGGGAGCCATAGGGAGCCATAGGGAGCCATAGGGAGCCATAGGGAGCTATAGGGAGCTATAGAGAGCCATAGAGAGCCATAGGGAGCCATAGGGAGCCATAGGAGCCATAGGGAGCCATAGGGAGCCATAGAGACCATAGAGAGCCATAGGGAGCCATAGGGAGCCATAGGGAGCCATAGGGAGCTATAGAGAGCCATAGGGAGCCATAGGGAGCCATAGGGAGCCATAGGGAGCCATAGGGAGCTATAGAGAGCCATAGAGAGCCATAGGGAGCCATAGGGAGCCATAGGAGCCATAGGGAGCCATAGGGAGCTATAGAGAGCCATAGGGAGCTATAGGGAGCCTTAGGGAGCTATTGAGAGCCATGGGGAGCTATAGGGAGCTATAGAGAGCCATAGGGAGCCATAGGGATCCCCCTCCCCTCCTGCCCCCCACGCCCCCTGCCCCCCACCTGCGCGATGACGTCGGCCAGCCCTGGGTTGCAGAGCAGCAGCCAGCGCCGGGGGGTGATGCCGTTGGTCTTGTTCTGGAACTTGTGGGGCTCCAGCTCGTAGAAGTCCTTGAACCTGGTGGGCAGGGGGACCCATAGCGACCCACGGGGAGATACAGGCAGCCATAGGGACTCACGAGGACCCATGGGGACCCACAGGGAACCATAGGGACCCATAGAGAGCCATAGGGAGCTATAGGGACCCACAGGGAACCATAGGGACCCATAGGGAGCTATAGGGACCCACAGGGAACCATAGGGACCCATTGAGAGCCATAGGGAGCTATAGGGACCCACAGGGAACCATAGGGACCCACTGAGAGCCATAGGGAGCTATAGGGACCCACAGGGAACCATAGGGACCCACTGAGAGCCATAGGGAGCTATAGGGACCCACAGGGAACCATAGGGACCCATAGAGAGCCATAGGGAGCTATAGGGACCCACAGGGAACCATAGGGACCCATAGGGAGCTATAGGGACCCACAGGGAACCATAGGGACCCATAGAGAGCCATAGGGAGCTATAGGGACCCACAGGGAACCATAGGGACCCATAGAGAGCCATAGGGAGCTATAGGGACCCACAGGGAACCATAGGAGCAGAGGATTTGATGTGTGGGGCTGTGGGACTGAAGCTGTGGGACACGACTGGCATCTATGGGTCTGGGCTGGATGTGTGGGGCAGGGGCCGGCAGCTATGGATCTAGGCTGGCAGCAATGGGTCCGGGCTGTGGGGCAGGTGCTGGCAGCTATGGGTCCGGGCTGGCAGCAATGGGTCCGGGCGGGGATGTGTGGGTCGGGGCCGTGGGGCAGGGGCTGGCAGCTATGGGTCCAGGCTGTGGGGCAGGGGCTGGCAGCTATGGGTCCGGGCTGTGGGGCAGGGGCTGGCAGCTATGGGTCTGGGCCAGGATATGTGGGGCAGGGGCCAGCAGCAATGGGTCCGGGCTGGGATGTGTGGGGCAGGGGCCAGCAGCAATGGGTCTGGGCTGGGATGTGTGGGGCAGGAGCTGGCAGCAGTGGGTCGGGGCCGTGGGGCAGGGCTCCCTACACGCTGGTCTTGAGGATGTCGGAGTGGATCCTGGCCGGGATGTGTGGGGCAGGGGCCGGCAGCAATGGGTCGGGGCCGGGATGTGTGGGGCAGGGGCTGGCAGCTATGGGTCGGGGCCGTGGGGCAGGGCTCCCTACACGCTGGTCTTGAGGATGTCGGAGTGGATCCTGGCCAGGATGTGTGGGGCAGGGGCCATGGGGCAGGGGCTGGCAGCAATGGATCCGGGCCGGGATGTGTGGGGCAGGAGCTGGCAGCAGTGGGTCGGGGCCGTGGGGCAGGGCTCCCTACACGCTGGTCTTGAGGATGTCGGAGTGGATCCTGGCCAGGATGTGTGGGGTGGGGGCATGGGGCAGGGGCTGGCAGCTATGGGTCCGGGCCGGGATGTGTGGGGCAGGGGCTGGCAGCTATGGGTCGGGGCCGTGGGGCAGGGCTCCCTACACGCTGGTCTTGAGGATGTCGGAGTGGATCCTGGCCAGGATGTGTGGGGCAGGGGCCATGGGGCAGGGGCTGGCAGCAATGGATCCGGGCTGGGATGCCTGGGGCAGGGGCCGTGGGGCAGGGGCTGGCAGCAGTGGGTCGGGGCCGTGGGGCAGGGCTGGCAGCTATGGGGCGGGGCCGTGGGGCAGGGCTCCCTACACGCTGGTCTTGAGGATGTCGGAGTGGATCCTGGCCAGGATGTGTGGGGCAGGGGCCATGGGGCAGGGGCTGGCAGCAATGGATCCGGGCTGGGATGTGTGGGGCAGGGGCCGTGGGGCAGGGCTGGCAGCTATGGGGCGGGGCCGTGGGGCAGGGCCGGCAGCTATGGGTCGGGGCCGTGGGGCAGGGCTCCCTACACGCTGGTCTTGAGGATGTCGAAGTGGATCCTGGCCAGGATGTGTGGGGCAGGGGCCGTGGGGCAGGGGCTGGCAGCAATGGGTCCGGGCTGGGATGTGTGGGGCAGGGGCCGTGGGGCAGGGCTCCCTACACGCTGGTCTTGAGGATGTCGGAGTGGATCCTGGCCGGGATGTGTGGGTCGGGGCTGTGGGGCAGGGCTGGCAGCTATGGGGCGGGGCCGTGGGGCAGGGGCTGGCAGCTATGGGTCGGGGCCGTGGGGCAGGGCTCCCTACACGCTGGTCTTGAGGATGTTGGAGTGGATCCTGGCCGGGAAGTGTGGGGTGGGGCCGTGGGGCAGGGGCGGCAGCTATGGGTCCGGGCTGGGATGTGTGGGGCAGGGGCCGTGGGGCAGGGGCGGCAGCTATGGGTCCGGGCTGGGATGTGTGGGGCAGGGGCCGTGGGGCAGGGCTCCCTACACGCTGGTCTTGAGGATGTCGGAGTGGATCCTGGCCACGCCGTTGACCGCGTGGGCGCCCACGAGGCAGAGGTGAGCCATGTTGATCCTCTTCACCGCCCCCTCCTCCACCAGCGACATCCGCCGCAGCCGCGCGTGGTCCCCGGGGAAGGCGGCGTACACCCGCTAGGGGGCGACAGAGCGCGGCGCCGTCACCCGCGGCCACCCCCCGAGCCACCCACGCCCGCCCCGAGGGAGCCCGGGGCGACCCGGAAAGGACCCAGAGGGACCAAGAGGGACTCAAAGTGGGGCAAAAGTGGTCCCGAAGGAGCAGGAAGGGACCCAAAATGGAACAAAAGGGGACCAAAGGGACCCAAAATGGGCCAGAAGTGACCCAAAATGGACCCAAAATGGACCAAAGGGACCCAAAAGGGCTCAAAATGAGACCAAAGGGACCCAAAATGGACCCAAAATGAACCAAAGGGACCCAAAAGGGACCAAAGGGACCCAAAATGGGCCAGAAGTGACCCAAAATGGACCCAAAATGGACCAAAGGGACCCAAAAGGGCTCAAAATGAGACCAAAGGGACCCAAAATGGACCCAAAATGAACCAAAGGGACCCAAAAGGGACCAAAGGGACCCAAAATGGATCAAAATGGGACCAAAATGGACCAAAGTGACCCAAAATGGACCAAAGGGACCCAAAATGGACCCAAAAGGGACCAAAGGGACCCAAAATGGACCAAAAGGGGACCAAAAGGACCCAAAATGGACCCAAAATGGAGCAAAAAGACCCAAAATGGATCAAAGTGACCCAAAATGGACCAAAAGGGGACCAAAAGGACCCAAAATGGACCCAAAATGGAGCAAAAAGACCCAAAATGGACCAAAGGGACCCAAAATGGACCAAAGGGACCCAAAATGGATCAAAGTGACCCAAAATGGACCAAAGGGACCTGAAATGGGCCAGAAGTGACCCAAAGTGGACCAAAGGGACCCAAAGTGGACCAAAATGGGATCAAAAGGACCCAAAATGGACTAAAAGGACCCAAAATGGACAAAGTGACCCAAAGAGGAACAAAAGGGGACCAAAATGACCCAAAATGGACCAAAGTGACCCAAAATGGACCAAAAGGGGACCAAAGGGACCCAAAATGGACCAAAAGGACCCAAAATGGACCAAAAGGGGACCAAAAGGACCCAAAATGGACCCAAAAGGGATCAAAGGGACCCAAAATGGATCAAAGTGACCCAAAATGGACCAAAGGGACCTGAAATGGGCCAGAAGTGACCCAAAGTGGACCAAAGGGACCCAAAGTGGACCAAAATGGGATCAAAAGGACCCAAAATGGACTAAAAGGACCCAAAATGGACCAAAATGGGATCAAAAGAACCCAAAATGGACTAAAAGGACCCAAAATGGACCAAAGTGACCCAAAATGGACCAAAAGGACCCAAAATGGACCAAAAGGGGACCAAAGGGACCCAAAATGGACACAAAATGGACCAAAGGGACCCAAAATGGACCAAAATAGGATCAAAAGGACCCAAAATGGACTAAAAGGACCCAAAATGGACCAAAAGGGGATCAAAAGGACCCAAAATGGACCAAAGTGACCCAAAATGGACCAAAAGGACCCAAAATGGACCAAAAGGGGACCAAAGGGACCCAAAATGGACCCAAAATGGACCAAAGGGACCCAAAATGGACCAAAATAGGATCAAAAGGACCCAAAATGGACTAAAAGGACCCAAAATGGACCAAAATGGGATCAAAAGGACCCAAAATGGACCAAAGTGACCCAAAATGGACCAAAAAGGACCCAAAATGGACCAAAAGGGGACCAAAGGGACCCAAAATGGGCCAGAAGTGACCCAAAGTGGACCAGAATGGGATCAAAAGGACCCAATATGGACCAAAGGGACCCAAAGGGGACCAAAAGGGGATCAAAAGGACAGAAATGGACCAAAATGACCCAAAATGGACCAAAAGGACCCAAAATGGACCAAAGTGACCCAAAGCGGACCAAAAGGGGACCAAAGTGAGCCAAAATGGACCAAAGGGACCCAAAATGGACCAAAAGGGGACCAAAAGGGGATCAAAAGGACAGAAATGGACCAAAATGACCCAAAATGGAGCAAAGGGACCCAAAATGGACCAAAGTGATCCAAAATGGAGCAAAAAGGGGACCAAAGGGACCCAAAATGGACCCAAAATGGACCCAAAATGGACCAAAAAGACCCAAAGTGGACCAAAAAGAGCCAAAATGGACCAAAGTGACCCAAAAGGGATCAAAAGGGATCAAAAGGACCCAAAGTGGAGCAAAACTGAGCCAAAAAGGACCAAAATGCCCCCGAAGTGAGCCCGCTCCGCCCCCCTCCCCCTCCCCCGCTCCGCCCCCTCCCCGCCCCGCTCCGCCGCCCCGTCTCCGCCCCCTCCTCTCCCCGCCCCCGCCCCGCCCCCGCCCCGCCCCGCCGCGCCCCGTCCCCGCTCACGTCGAGGAAGCGCTGGTTGATCTCGTAGATGATCTGCAGGTGCCGGGGGCAGCAGCGCCTCCAGCAGGTGCAGCGGCCAGCGCTCCAGCGCCTCGGGCAGCACCGTGTGGTTGGTGTAGGCGCAGGTGCGCACCGTCAGCTCCCACGCCTGGGGGGGCACACGCGCGGCACACCCACGCTGGGGTGGGGGGGCCGCCCCGCTCCGCGGCCACCGGCCCCGCGGCCACCTGCCCCCCCCGAGCCGGCTAACAGACACCCGCCCCGCGGCCACCGGCCCCGCGGCCACCTGCCCCCCCCGAGCCGCCCCACAGCCACCGGCCCCACGGCCACCTGCCCCCCCCCGAGCCGCCCCACAGCCACCGGCCCCACGGCCACCTGCCCCCCCCGAGCCGGCTAACAGACACCCACCCCGCGGCCACCGGGCCCCGCGGCCACCTGCCCCCCCCCGAGCCGCCCCACAGCCACCGGCCCCACGGCCACCTGCCCCCCCCAGAGCCAGCCAACAGACACCCACCCCGCGGCCACCCGCCCCCCCGGAGCCGCCCCCACGGCCACCTGCCCCACGGCCATCCGCCCCCGCGGCCACCCCGCCCCCCAGAGCCAGCCAACAGACACCCACCCCCGCGGCCACCTGCCCCCCCCGAGCCGCCCCACGGCCACCTGCCCCGCGGCCACCCGCCCCCGCAGAGCCGTCCCACAGCCACCCGCCCCGCGGCAACCAGCCCCGCGGCCACTCACCCCATGGCCACTCACCCCACGGCCACCCGCCCCCCCAGAGCCAGCCCACGGCCACCCACCCCACAGCCACCTGCCCCCCAGAGCTGGCCCACTGCCATCCACCCCATGGCCACCCACCCCACAGCCACCTGCCCCCCAGAGCCAGCCCACGGCCACTACCCCACAGCCACCCGCCCCCCAGAGCTGGCCCACTGCCACCCACCCCCATGGCCACTCACCCCACGGCCACCCGCCCCCCCAGAGCCAGCCCACGGCCACCACCCCACGGCCACCCGCCCCCCAGAGCTGGCCCACTGCCACCCACCCCATGGCCACCCACCCCCACGGCCATCCGCCCCCCAGAGCCAGCCCACGGCCACTACCCCACAGCTATCCGCCCCCCAGAGCTGCCCCACAGCTACCCACTCCACAGCCACCCACCCCGCGGCCACCCACCCCACAGAGCCACCCCACGGCCACCCAGCCCATAGCCACCCAGCCCATAGCCACTCGCCCCATGGCCACCCGCCCTGTGGCCACCTGCCCCCCAGAGCTGCCCCACAGCCACCCACCCCATGGCCATCTGCCCCCC
The DNA here is from genome assembly GCF_026170545.1 of Melanerpes formicivorus. Lineage (NCBI taxonomy): Eukaryota > Metazoa > Chordata > Aves > Piciformes > Picidae > Melanerpes > Melanerpes formicivorus. Next base: position 9,614 of record NW_027144457.1, on the reverse strand, counting down.
AGAGCTGCCCCGCAGCCACCCACCCCACAGCCAACTGCCCCCCAGAGCTGGCCCACTGCCACCCACCCCACAGACACCCGCCCCCCAGAGCTGCCCCATGGCCACCCACCTCCACAGCCACCCACCCCCCAGAGCGGCCCCACAGCCACCCAACCAGCCCACTGCCACCCACCCCACAGCCACATGCCCCACAGGCACCCACCCCTACAGCCACCCACCCCCGCGGCCACCTGCCCCCCAGAGCTGCCCCCACAGCCACCCCGCCCCTGCAGCCACCTGCCCCCCCAGAGCTGCCCCACAGCCACCCGCCCTGCAGCCACCTGCCCCCACGGCCACCCCGCAGCCACTAGCCCCATGGCCACCTGCCCCCCAGAGCCAGTCCGCGGCCACCCCTGCAGCCACCCAACCTGCAGCCACCCAACCACCCCACGGCCATCTGCCCCATGGCCACCCACCCCCCAGAGCCAGCCCACAGAGAGCTGCTCCCAGGGCGTCCCTTGGCTCTTGGGGGTGCCCCTGCCCCATCTCATAGCCAGGGGTCCCCCCGGCCCCTCAGATCCCAGGCCTCTGGGCCCCCACGCTCGGGGGGGGGCCACCCCGTAGCGCCCCCAGCCCCACCTTGTCCCAGCCCAGCTGCTCCTCGTCCACCAGGATCCGCATCAGCTCCGGGATGGCCAGGGCCGGGTGGGTGTCGTTGAGCTGGATGGCGACCTGGGGGCACAGCGACCGTGGGGAGGGGGGGACAGTGAGGAACAATGGAGACAGAGAGGGACAAATGGGACCAGGAAGGTGGCAGCAGGGAGCAGGAGAGGCCAGGAGGGGGCAGGAGGGAGCAGGAGGGGGGCAGGAGGGGGGCAGGAGGGGCCAGCAGAGGCCAGGAGGGGGCAGCAGGGGACAGGAGGTGATATCAGGAAGCAGGAGAGGCCTGGAGGGGGCAGCAGAGGACAGGAAGTGACAGCAGGGAGCAGAAGGGGGCAGCAGAGGACAGGAGGTGACAGCAAGGAGCAGGAGAGGCCAGGAGGGGGCAGCAGGGGACAGGAGAGGCCAGGAAAGGGCAGCAGAGGACAGGAGAGGCCAGAAGGGGGCAGCAGAGGACAAGAGATGACAGCACGGAGCAGGAGGGGGCAGCAGAGGACAGGAAGTGACAGCAGGGAGCAGGAGAGGCCAGGAGGTGACAGCAGGGAGCAGGAGAGGCCAGGAGGGGGGCAGCAGGGAGCAGGAGGGGGGCAGCAGAGGACAGGAGGTGACAGCAGGGAGCAGGAGGGGGCTGGGAAGGGGCAGCAGGGATCAGGAGAGGCCAGGAGGGGGCAGCAGAAGACAGGAGGGGACAGCAGGGAGCAGTAGAGGCCAGGAGGGGGCAGCAGGGAGCAGGAGGGGGCAGCAGGGCCCGGGGCAGGCCCTGGCTCTGTCACCTTGTCAGGGAAGCTGTCGAAGGACTTCCTCACGGGGGTCCCTGCTGCCGAACTTGGCGGACTTGAAGCGCCGGATGATGTCGTGCAGGGTGGCAGCCACCACGAAGTACTCCTGCTTCAGGCGCAGCTCCTTGCCCCTCAAAGAACTGGGGGGGGACACCCTGTGACGTCATTATGGGGACCCCCAGGCCCCTGGGGACCCCCACCCCTGCCTTCACCCCACCCACACACAGACCCCAGACCCACAGGGACCTGGTGGACGTTCTCCAGCCTCTTTAGGACGTCCCTCAAGCCCAATGGGGACCCCCCTCCAGCCCCACAGGGATACCCTCAGCCCCATGGGGATGCCCCCAGCCCCACAGGGATCCCCCCAGCCCCACGGGGATGCCCCCAGCCCCCTCACATTGTCGTTGGGGGTACAGCACACGAGAGATGTTCTCAGCCAGGTTCCGGTCCAGCACCGCTCTGGACGTAGCCTCCCACATTGACTGAGGGAGGGGAGAGGACAGAGAGGCTCAGGGGGATCCGGGGGGACCCCTGGGGGGCAGTTAGTGGGGGGCTGGGAGGGTTTAAGGGGGGAATAAAGGGCAACGTTTGGGGTCTAGGGCAGGTATTTGGGGGGACCAAGGGGAAGAATTTGGGGCTGGGGGGAGGTTGGGGGGGCGAGGAGGGGATTTTGGAGGGGTCTTTGGGGGCGGGAGGTTGCCTGAGGAGGGATTTGGGGGCCTGAGGGGGGGGTATTTGGGCTCTGGGAGGGGGTATGGGGGTCCTAAGGGGGTCATTAATGGGGCAACTTGGGCCTGGGGGAGGTGTGTGGGGTCCTGGAGGGAGTCTTGGGGGTCCAGGGGAAGGTCCTGGATTGGTTATTTGGGGTCTGGGGGAGTATTTGAGGACTGGGGGGGGATTTTGGGGGGTCCTGGCTAGGGCTACTATGGGGTCTGAGGGGGTGGTTGGAGGCTGGGGGGATTTGGGGTCTGGAGGGCTATTATGGGGGTGCTGGGGGAGGCTCCTAGGGGGTCTGGGGTGGGGATTTGGGGGCTGAAGGAACTCAAGGGAGGGTATTTGGGGGTACAGGGGGAGGGGGTTGGGGCTCTTGGGGGGGAATAAAGGAGGCAGTTTGGGTCTGGGGGGGGCTTTGGGGTGATATTGGGGGTCCTGAGGGGGGTCTTAAGGAATATCTGGGGGGCTTGAGAGGGTCCTGGATGGGGTATTTGGGGACAGGGGGAGGATATGGGGGTCTGGGGGAGGATTTAGGGGTCTGGGGGCACTCACAGTCCTTGAGGTTGAAGTCGTTGGGGGCCCTGGCAGACCACAGCCGCATGGTGTTGACGGTGTTGTTGCGGTAGCCTGGCACCGGCGTGTCGTAGGGCAGGGCCAGCACCACCTGCCGGGGGGGGTGGGGAGGTGAGGACGCCCCAGGGCTCCCAGATAACCTCCCTGGACCCAACCTGACTCAACCAGACCCAACTCAACCCAATACGACCCAACCAGACCCAACCAGGCCAAAACCAACCCAACTAGACCCAACCTGACTCAACCCGACCCAACCTGATCCAACCAGACCAAACCGAACCAGACTCAACCAGACCCAACAAGACCCAACCTGACCCAACCAGACACAAACCAGACTCAACCCATCCCGACCCAACCCGACCCATCCTGACCCAACCCGACCCAACCCTACCCATCCCGACCCGACCCAACCCGACCCATCCTGACCCATCCCGACCCATCCCGACCCAACCCAACCCATCCCGACCCAACCCTACCCATCCCGACCCGACCCAACCCGACCCATCCCGACCCATCCCGACCCATCCCAACCCAACCCAACCCATCCCGACCCAACCCTACCCCATCCCGACCCGACCCAACCCAACCCCATCCCGACCCAACCAGACCCATCCCGACCCATCCCGACCCATCCCAACCCAACCCGACCCATCCCGACCCAACCAGACCCATCCCGACCCGACCCAACCAGACCCATCCCGACCCATCCCGACCCATCCCAACCCAACCCAACCCATCCCGACCCAACCCTACCCATCCCGACCCGACCCAACCCAACCCATCCCGACCCAACCAGACCCATCCCGACCCATCCCGACCCATCCCAACCCAACCCAACCCATCCCGACCCAACCAGACCCATCCCGACCCGACCCAACCCAACCCATCCCGACCCATCCCGACCCAACCCGGCCAGACTCATCCCGAACCAACTTGACCACACCTGACCACAACCCAACCCAATGCGACCCATCCCGACCCAACCAGACCAAACCCAACCCAACCAGACCACACCCCAACCCAACCTGACTCAACCAGACCCAACCAGACCCAACCTGACCCAACCCAACCCAACCTGACTCAACCAGACCAGACCCAACCCAACCTGACCCAACCCGACCCAACCAGACCCAACCCAACCCGACCCAACCCGACCCAACCCGACCCAACCCGACCCATCCCGACCCATCCCGACCCCAACCCGACCCAACCCGACCCAACCCAACCCAACCAGACCCAACCCCAACCCAACCCCGACCCAACCAGACCCCAACCTGACTCAACCAGACCCAACCCGACCCAACCCGTCCCAACCCGACCCAACCCGACCCGACCCAACCAGACCCAACCCGACCCAACCCAACCCGACCCAACCCGACCCAACCCGACCCATCCCGACCCATCCCGACCCAACCCGACCCAACCAGACCCAACCCCAACCCAACCCGACCCAACCAGACCCAACCTGACTCAACCAGACCCAACCCGACCCAACCCGACCCAACCAGGCCCAACCGGACCCAACCAGACCCAACCAGACCCAACCTGACCCAACCTGATTCAACCAGACTCAACCAGACCCAACCCGACCCAACCTGACTCAACCTGACTCAACCAGACCCAACCCGACCCAACCAGGCCCAACCCGACCCAACCAGACCCAACCCGACCCAACCAGACCCAACCCAACCCAACCTGACCTAACCAGACCCAACCTGACCCAACCCGACCCAACCCGACCCAACCCAACCCAACCCAACCCATCCCGACCCAACCCGACCCAACCCAACCCAACCCGACCCAACCCAACCCAACCCGATCCAACCCGACCCCAACCCAACCAGACCCAACCCGACCCAACCTGACTCAACCAGACCAGACCCAACCCAACCAGACCCAACCGGACCCAACCAGACCCAACGCGACCCAACCTGACTCAACCAGACCCAACCTGACCCAACCCGGCTCAACCAGGTCCAACCCGACCCAACCCAACCCGACCCAACCCGACCCGACCCAACCCGACCCAACCCAACCAGACCCAACCCGACCCAACCAGACCCAACCCAACCCGACCCAACCCGACCCAACCCGACCCAACCCAACCAGACCCAACCCGACCCAACCAGACCCAACCCAACCCGACCCAACCAGACCCATCCCGACCCATCCCGACCCAACCGGACCCAACCAGACCCAACGCGACCCAACCTGACTCAACCAGACCCAACCTGACCCAACCTGATTCAACCAGACTCAACCAGACCCAACCCGACCCAACCTGACTCAACCTGACTCAACCAGACCCAACCCGACCCAACCAGGCCCAACCCGACCCAACCAGACCCAACCCGACCCAACCAGACCCAACCCAACCCAACCTGACCTAACCAGACCCAACCTGACTCAACCAGACCCAACCCGACCCAACCTGACTCAACCAGACCCAACCTGACCCAACCCGACCCAACCAGACCCAACCTGACCCAACCTGACTCAATCAGACCCAACCAGGCCCAACCCGACCCAACCTGACTCAACCAGACCCAACCAGACCCAACCAGACCCAACCTGACCCAACCAGACCCAACCAGACCCAACCTGACCTAACCAGACCCAACCTGACTCAACCAGACCCAACCCGACCCAACCTGACTCAACCAGACCCAACCTGACCCAAACCTGACCTAACCAGACCCAACCTGACTCAACCAGACCCAACCCGACCCAACCTGACTCAATCAGACCCAACCAGACCCAACCAGACCCAACCTGACCCAACCAGACCCAACCAGACCCAACCCGACCCAACCTGACCCAACCAGACCCAACCAGACCCAACCAGATTCCACCAGATCCAACCCAACCCAACTCATCCAACTTCAACTCAACCAAACTCAACCAGAACTCAACCCACCCTGCTCCTTCCCTGATGCCCCTCAGGCCCCCTCCCCCCCTCCCCCAGGCCCCTCCCCCATCCCTCAGGCCCCTCCCCCCCCGCCCCCCAGGCCCCGCCCCACCTGTGTGTCCAGCCAGCGCGCCCCCTGGGGGCCGTGCTCGACGCGGCCGTAGAAGTGGACGGGGATGGTGTACTCCGGCCTGGCCTTCTCCCAGGGGTTGCCGTAGCGCAGCCAATCGTCTGCCTCCTCCACCTGGGGGGGGGGGGAGGGGTCCACGGGGCTGAGACAAACCACATCTGATCCCCCGACACCCCCCCCCCAAACAGCACCCTCCCCCAGCCCCACCCGAGACAGCCAAGAGCCTACCCAGGACCCCCCTGTGACCCCCAACCCCTCTTCCCCATCCAGGGGCATCCAAGACCCCCCCCCCAGGACCCCCAAACCTCTCCTCTGACCCCCCAGGGCACCCCCCTGGAACCCCAAACTTCTCTGTCCCCCACAACCCCACTCAAGACCCCCAACCCTCTGCCCCCCAGGACCCCCAAACCTCTCCTCTGCCCCCCCAGGACCCCCCCCAGAACCCCAAACTTCTCTGTCCCCCAGGACCCCACCCAAGACTCCCAAACCTCGGACCCCACGACCCCACCCAGGACCCCCAAACCTCTCCTCTGACCCACCAGGACCCCCCCCCCAGAACCCCAAACTTCTCTGTCCCTCACAACCCCACTCAAGACCCCCAACCCTCTGCCCCCCAGGACCCCCAAACCTCTCCTCTGACCCCCCCAGGATCCCCCCCCTGGAACCCCAAACTTCTCTGTCCCCCAGGACCCCACCCACGACTCCCAAACCTCGGCCCCCCAGGACACCCCCACCCCCTAGGACCCCCAAACCTCTCCTCTGCCCCCCACGACCCCACTCAGGACCCCCAGACCTCGGGCCCCCCAGGACCCCCCCCCAGCACCCCAAACCTCTCCTCTGCCCCTCAGGATCCCCCTCAGGACCCCCAGACCTCGGGCCCCCAGGACCCCCCCCTCAGGACCCCCAACCCTCTCCTCTGCCCCTCAGGATCTCCCCCCTCAGGACCCCCAAACCTTTGGCCCCCATGACCCCCCCCACGACCCCCAAACCTCTGCCCCCCAGGACCCCCCCCAGCACCCCAAACCTCTCCTCTGCCCCCCCCAGCACCCCTAAACCTCTTCTCTGCCCCCCAGGACCCCCGCCCCCAGCACCCCTAAACCTCTTCTCTGCCCCCAAACGACCCCATTCAGGACCCCCAAACCTCTCCTCTGCCCCTCAGGATCCCCCCCCTCAGGACCCCCAAACCTTTGGCCCCCAGGATCCCCCCCATCACCCCCAAACCTCTCCTCTGCCCCCCAGGACCCCGCCCCCAGCACCCCTAAACCTCTTCTCTGCCCCCAGGACCTCCCCCCCCCACCAGGGCTCTGTGGCCCCTTTTCCACCCCCACGAGAACCTCCCCCCCCCTCCCCCGACCCCCTACCCATCTCAGCCCCCCCCCCCCCCAAAGACCCCTTCAGGGCGCTCCCCCCCTCCCCCCATCTCCCCCTCCCCATCCCATCACTCGCTCCCCAAACCCTTCCCTCCTCTGCCCTCTCCCTCCCACCCCGCGGCCTCCCGCGAGCCCCTCCCCCCTCCGCCGGCCCCGCCCCCTCCCCTCCGGCCCCGCCCCCCTCCCGGCGCCCCCTCCCCACCTGCCAGCCCCCCAGGATGCGCTGGTTGAAGATGCCGAACTCGTAGCGGATGCCGTAGCCGTAGGCAGCCAGGCCCAGGGTGGCCATGGAGTCCAGGAAGCAGGCTGGGGAAGGGGGGGGGGGGTGAGGGGCGTGGGCTGAGGCCCCCCCCCCCAGACACGAGACAAAAGGGGGACACCCCCCCCCAAGGTTCTCAGGGACCCCTGGATACCCTCCCCCTCTCCCTGCCTCATTCAGAGCTTCCCTCCCACAGGGCGAGGGGAGAACCCCCCCTGGAAACGGGGGGGGAGCAGCTCAGACCCCCAGGACTCCCCCCAGAACCACCCCCTCGCCCCCCAGGACCCGCAGGACCCCCCCCTCAAATCCCACCGGATCCCCCCCTGACCCCCCCTGAGTCTCTCAGCACCCCGCAAGACCCCTCCCAGAGACCCCAAACCTCCTGAGACCCCTCCAGGACCCCCCAGGATCCTTCCACAACAACCGAGGACCCCCAAGACCTTTCCAGGTGCTCACCAGGACCCCCCCAAGACCCTTCCCAGGACCCCCCCCAAGACCCCTTTAAGCCCCCCTAGGACCCCTCAAAGTCCTTCCAGGAGCCCCAAAGACCCCCAGGACCTTCCAGGACCCCCCCAAGACCCCCCAAGACCCCTCCCAGGACCCCCCCAAGACCCCCCAAGACCCCTCCCAGGACCTCCCCAAGGACCCCCTAAGCCCCCCTAGGACCCCTCAAAGTCCTTCCAGGAGTCCCAAAGGACCCCCAGGACCTTTCCAGGACCCCCCAAGACCTCCTCAAAACCCTTCCAGGACCCCCCCCCAGGATCCCCTAGACCTCCCCCCCCCCCACCCAGGACCTCCCCAGGCCCCCCAGCCCCCTCCCCCGGCCTCCACCTGCCAGCCTCCCCAGGCCGCCGTTGCCCAGCCCTGCATCCTCCTCGATCTCCTGCAGCTCCTCCATGTCCAGCCCCAGCTGGGGGTGGGGGGGGCAAATAAAAAGAGGGGGGGGGTCAGGTGGGGGACCCCCAAACCCCCCTCCGAACCACGAGGGACCCCCAGGAGCCTCTCCCAGACCAGGAGGGAGCCCAAAACCTCCTCCTGGAGCAGCCCAGAACTTCCCTGCCCTGGACCAGGGATGCTCTGCAGCCCCAGTCCCACCCCACCCCCACCCCGCGGGGTTCCCTTTCTCTCCCCCATTTCCCCCCCTCCTCGTGACTCCTCCTAGCCCCCCCCAGAGCCCCCCCAGAGCCCCCTCAGCACCTGGTAGATGGCCTCATCGCAGGAGCTCTGCAGCCCCAGGTTCACCATCGTGTTCTGCAGGGTCCTGCCCATGTAGAACTCCAGGGACAGGTAGTAGATGCGCTGGGGGAGGGGCGGAAAGGGGGAGGGGGGAGGTCACACTTGGGGGACCACCCCCCCCCCCTCGGGACCCTCCATAGCCTCTCAGAACCTTCTGACCCCACAGCTCCCCCCCAAAAAAGGGCCCAGGAGGAGCCCAGAAGCCCCCAAAAGGGAGCCCAAAGCAGCCCAGAAAGGGACCCCCCCAAACACCCCAGAAAGACCCCCCCCCAAAACACCCCAAAGGGCGCCAGAAGGGACCCCAAAAAGAGCCCAAAAAGGAGCCCAAATGAGCACGAAGGGACCCCCAAAAAGACCCCTAAAGGACCCCAGGAGAGACCCCAAAAGAAGCCCAAAAGGGAGCCCAAAAAAGGGACCCCCAAAACACCTCCAAAAGACCTCAAAACCACCCCAAAAAGGAGCCCATAAAAGGAGCCCAAAAGGACCCCAAAAGAGCCCTAAAAGGACCACCCAAAGAGCCCAAAACCACCACAAAAGAGCCCAAAAGAGCCCAAAAGAGCCCAAACCACCCAAAAGACCTCAAACCACCCCAAAAGAGCCCCAAAAGGACCCAAAAAGATCTCAAACCACCCCAAAAGACCCAAATGACCCCAAAAGAGCCCAAAACACCCAAAAGACCCTCAAACGACCCCAAAAGACCTCAAATCCACCCAAAAAGAGCACAAAAGACCCCAAAAGACCCCAAAACCACCCCAAAAGACCCCAGAACCACACAAAAGAGCCCAAAAGGCTCAAACCAGCCCAAAACACTCCAAAGACCCCAAAAACACCCCAAAAGAGCCCCAAAAGGACCCCAAAAGTCCTCAAAACCACCCCAAATGACCCCAAAATCACCCCAAAAGAGTCCAAACTACCCAAAAGACCTCAAACCCCTCCAAAAGAGCCCAAACCACCCAAAAGAGCCCAAAACAACCAAAAGAGCCCAAAACAACCAAAAGAGCCCAAA